>NC_056596.1:19097326-19115496 GCF_018340385.1 Cyprinus carpio | reverse complement strand
TTAACTGACAGGTGTGTGGCGTTTTATTGGTGGTGAGTAGACAAGAGATCAGGTGCTATGGTGATTAATGCGTTGGATTGTGAGCTACGTGATGGTTGATTAATCGCTCGAGGGATGGAGTGCGCTTGTGGGGCTGATTTAGACCTGACCGATTGTGAATATATAGAAGATTAAACTGAAACAAACGTATTTAGCCTCCCAACCCTGAGCATGCGCCCTCAACCTCCCTGTATTTCTAATGATCCTTGAGGACAGTGATAGCATGCTCAGGTCGTGTCTGAATTAGGGTTTAGAGTCAGTAAATGCGTGAGGGGTACAGGATCATCATGGACCCAGATTTTCTTAGGATTTCACCCTGACCTATAGTAATGTCTGCATTCCCTGATTAAAAAGAAGTTTGAACTATTCTCCAACATTATTCTGGTTTTATCCATAGGAATGTCTGTTTGCAAAAAATAAATAATAAATGAGAAAAAATAAAAATAACAATAATGCATACAATAAATAACTAAATAAATAAAATTACAAAATCACATAGTATATTCATACAACGTATTAACAACATACAATTAATAATTAAAGTTCTCCAGGTCCGAATGAAAGGACAGTGTCTGAGCTACAATATTCCAAACCCTATGGGCCTATTAGTCAGATTTTGAATCAGTTATATTAAGAAATCTGTTTAATCTTTTATTCTCTCAAATCGTGCCTTGCCCCATTCAACTCTAATGCAGAACCTTTGTTTCTACTAGGCACAGCCATACATAACTAGAGAAGAAAAGAAAACACTAAAAACTTTGGTTGTATTTATTGATTTTATTTATTGTATTTATGTATTTTATTTCTTTTTGTCTATACCTACACATTGAAAATCTACTGATATGAATAGTGTTTCTTTTACAGCAATCATTTGTGGCTCTTCTCATTTGTAATATGCTGGGGGAAAAAAGCCTGCTAAAAGAATAAGTTTTAGTGTAATTCACAACACCCCCACAAGGACCAGTCAGATCATTGTTTCACACATCAAGGTTTTATGTTGTTCTTTTTCCAGGTGTCATTGATCAGGGTGCTAGCACTGTTTCCCCACCATGTGGATTATCTGTGACCGGTAGCTAGCAAATGCTTTATTAACAAAAGTGGCCAAATGTGGCTCCTGTGTGTGTCCTCCTCTAAAACTATTAACTCTGTCATCACTGAGCATCCCCCGCCTGTCCCACAACAGATGGGTGGATCGTCTGCGATCTGTGAAGTAATTTTAAGCATGATCAAGCTACCGCACTTCTTAGGTGACATCTCACGCTATTTTCGGTCTGTACTTTGACCTGAAATTCACAGTACCAGCCTGTCTGTGTGGATCATTGTAGGCCCTGCAGGAACAAGAACTAATCAATCATGAATTTCAGATGCAGAGAACAAGGCTCAATATAGCCAGCTATTGCAAATTTTTGTGACTGATGGATAAGTTTCATCCAACTTCTACTTTTATGAACTTGTTTGAGTTACCATATTCATGTCCACTTTGCATGCTAGAACAACCCCTGAAAAGTTAGAAAGGACACCTGAATGTTACAATAGTTTAAATTGCAGATGCGTACATTTACCATTGCTCCATACACAAATTTTCAGGGGTGAAAATCAAAGGTCAAGTGAATTTGGCTGGCGCTTGACTAACAGAAAGCTGGTTTGTTTGAACACGCGCGCTTTGTGTGGAGAGCTCCACGATGCCAGCATACAAATATCCAATCATGGCGCGCTTCTATTGAAATGCACAAACAACTTGACAATAATTCATCTGTAAAATGAAGGATGGCCATCAGGTGTCCTGCATAGTATTTGGATTGTTTTGTTGAGGATTTACAAATGAAATGTGTCTTTAAGGAAAGACATATTTGTTGTTAAAATAGCTACATTTACATGCACCCAAATAATCTGATAGTTAATTTTTGGATTGATGGCTTAATCTGACTAAAAAATCTTAATGTAAACAACTCAAATGATCAGATTGAGCTTGATGTTTAATGAATGAGGCTTTCGGTGGTGGTAGACCTGAGAAATAATCCGATCAACAGAAACAAGAAGCATGTAAAAGCTTGAATAACCACTATGTTCTCAACTGGAATAAAAAAAATACCTTTCATATATGCATTGCCCATATATAATAAATACGTGCATATGTAACGTCTGTATGTCTTATGAACTGGTCAGTGGAGGAGATTTACCAGATTTACTAAACATAGCAAATTAGCATGAGGTGCAAATACCAGTAAATGTACTGTACTACCACAAACCTTTAGTAAAATCCACCCTTTGCAACCAATGTAATATGTATGTGGACATTATCGGACACAGTTTGTAAGTTCTAGGCGATTCAGCAGACTGTCACCCCAACTTTTCATATCGAAATACGTGGAAATTGGACTTGGATTGACATTCACGACCTGACAAAAATGAAGCACGGATATAAACAGATATAGTAAATCCTTATTTTGGCAGTTTAAATCTGGTCTAATCCTTGTAACACAGGTCCATTGAATATAATAGTGCTGGGGGTGATTTTTCTTGCAAAAACCCTTTAAGAGGATTATATGCCAGAAACGGGTACTGTTATTATCACATGCACCTAGTTTCAAAGAAAAGCTCAAACACGCGGACGTAAAACAGTGGCGTTCGTGTGTGACCATGGCTATAGTTTTATTACACTATTGCTTGCATTTTTTATGGTGCGTCGGTGCGTATCAGGTACCATTTGTGGCTTGTTTTTCAATTAAAAAAGTCAATGGATTGTGTTCTAAAAGCTATGCTCTACTAGCACATGATTCTTGCTCTAGGAAAATCACAAACTAACTACCCCTACAACAAGATCCAACCCTTTAACCTACCCGCTTACGAGTTAACAACATATCCTAAAGTAATATAAAAAACACTTTCGGCAAGGTAGCTGTGCTGATTTTAACTTCCTTATCAGACACGGTTGGTAGGCTGGGGGGTTTGTTGGAACATTAGATCTCACGGTGTATCATACCAGAGCAATTCCTACCTATCGTACAAGTGTGCAGCGCTTGTCAGTGTGAGCTACCGATCAAACCGCCTCGCTGTGTTTAGAAGACCCCTTACATAATGAAACTTGTATATGACGCTATTTTACTATTCAAAAAGTTATCAGTTTTCTAATCTTGCAGGCCTGTTAAAAATAGTTTTTAGGTCTCTAACATAATATTGTGCACATGTATGTGAAAATTAGTTTTTCTTAATCGGAAACCTGTACGCCCTGAAAATGATAAAAGGAATGATAATAGGAATAAAAGTTGTCTGAATTGTCTAGTGTCTAGTGTTCTAGTGTTCATTTCAACTGGAAACTTCCAGTGATTTGTATACGTTTTTTTTAGTAGAAGTATTTCCAATGAGCCTGGGTTAGATTTTAGCTACTAAAAAGGAATGCATGCTGTTGAAGTATAATCAAGCTATACTCAAAATTTTAAAATAGTAGTTTTCATATTGTGTACTTATGCTGCCAACCAAGCATACATTGAATCATTAAACTAGAACACCTCCTGCTGCAAAACACTTGCGGTAAACAGTTTGCTTCATTATAATAGGGACTGATTATAGTTTGTTGTAGTGTTAATTTTAGTCACGGGTTTTAAATTTAGTCTTAGTCGTGCAGACACACTTTGTTCTAAGCACATTCAGCATACATACACTAGAAGAAAAAGAAACACATAAAAACTTTTATTTTTGTATTATATTATTATTTATTTGATATTTATGATTTATTGTTTTTGTCTATACCACCTAACCCATTGAAAGTTCACTGATATAATAGTTGTTCTTTACAAAGCAGATCATTGTGTGGCCTCTTTCAATTTGTAATATGCTGTGGGAAAAAAGCCTGCGTAAAAAGAAATAAGTTTTAGGTAATTTGACACAATCTCTACAAGGACCAGTCAGATCATTGTTTCACCATCAAGGTTTCAATATTGTTCTTTCGATGGGTCGTCAGTCAGCTCAGGGGTGCTAGCACTGCTTCCCAACAGCCATTGGATTACTGTGACCGAGTAGCGAGAGGTAAAGTATGGGTTTATTAACAACGCGGCCAAAATGGCCTGTGGTGTCTCCTAAACAAAACTATTAACTCTTCATGAGCATTCCCCTGCCTTGTCCACAACAGATGGTAGTGGACGTCTGTGATCTGTGTAAAGGCACATTTGCGCATGAC
This sequence comes from Cyprinus carpio, assembly GCF_018340385.1. Classification (NCBI taxonomy): domain Eukaryota; kingdom Metazoa; phylum Chordata; class Actinopteri; order Cypriniformes; family Cyprinidae; genus Cyprinus; species Cyprinus carpio. The sequence continues at coordinate 19,111,280 of NC_056596.1, read as the reverse complement.
TGCCACGTAATTGTCTTAGGGTGACAATCACGCTGGGTTTTTGGTTCTGTACTTTGACCTTGAAATTCAACAAAATTGTGCCTGTCTGGGGATTATTGTGGCCCTTTACAGGACAAGAATCAATCAATCAGAATACGATGCAGAGAAAAGGCTCATTATACAGCTTTGCAAATTTTTGGACTGATGGATAATTTTCATCGGAGAAAAAAGACTTCATTTTATGATGACTTGTTTGATTTACATAATGCTTTCATGTAACACTTTGGCATGCTGGTAGAAAAACCCCTGACTTGAAAACGTTAAGCAAGGGACAATTAATTTGTAAAATAGCTTGAAGGTTGCCAGTCACATTTACCGATTGCCTCAGGCAAAGTTCAGGGGTGAAAACAGTTAGTCAAGGATTGCTGCGTTGACCTAACAGAAAGACTGGTGGGTTTGGAAACGGCTTTTGTGTGAGATATCTAGAATGCAGCATACAATGATCTAATATGCTGTGAAAAGCACAAAACAAATGACAAATAATTATCGGTAAATGAGAGGCCTGGTCTAGGTGTCCCATCGTATTTGGAGTGTTTTGTAGGATTACATGAAATGTTTTTATGAAGGCATATTTGGTGTTAAAATAGCTACATTACATGCACCCAAATAATCTGTAGAATTGGATTGATCGCTAAAATCTGGACTAAAAAAAATCTTAATGTAAACAACTTCAAATGATCAGAATTGAGCTTGAGTGTGAATGAAATTTCGGTGGTGGTATAGACCTGAAGACAAGTAATCCGATCAGCAGAGGAACAAGAAGCTGTAAAAAGCTCTTGAAATAACACATATGTTCTCAACTGGAATAAAAAATACCTTTCTATATGCATTGCCATATCTAAATAAATACGTGCATAAGATAGATGTCGTATGGCGAAAAAAAATGAGTGTCAGTGGAGGAGATTTACCAGATTTACTAAACATAGCCAATTAGCATGAGGTTGCAAATACCAGTAAATGTACTGTACTACCACAAACTTAGTAAATCACCTTGCACCAAATGTATAGTATGTGAATATCAACAACCGTTTGTAAAGCTTTAGGCATTCAGAAAAACACAACTTTTTAGAATCTGAAATTGATTTGGATTCATTCGACTGAAAAATGAGCACATATAAACATATATAGTCCCTGTTTTTGCAGTATAATCTTCATATTGTAACACAGGCTCATTGAAATATAATAGTGCTTGTGGTGATGGTTCTGACAACACTGATATCAGTACCTTATTGCCACATTTCACGCCAGTTTCAAGTGGTGGCTAAAAACAAGCGTTCAGTGTGTGACCATGGGTATGTTTTATTACATATTGCTGCATTTTTAGTATGGTGCTCAGGTAATATGTGGCTGTTCAGACATTAAAAAGTCCATGGAGGTTCTAAAGACGTAATGCTCTATTGATTTTGGAAAATCACACACCCCCTACAACCAAATCCACCCCTAAATACACGGTATTAAGTTAACAAATGCAAAAGTAATATTAAAAAACATATTCGTTAAGGTTTTAGCGGTGCTGTTTAACTTCCTTATTAATAGGGAAGGTTGGAGCGTTTTGTGAACATAGATTCACGTGATTCATACCAGAGCAATTCACCCACAATGCAGCGATTGCCGTGTGAGCTACTGATCAAACCTACTGATTAGAAGAACCTTACATATGAAATGTTATAATGTGACTGCTAAACGTTCAAAAGTATCAGTTTTTCTACTCTTGCAGCCTGGTTAAAATGTTTTTAGGTCTTAACACATATATGTGCACATGTATGTGACAAATTAGTTTTTCTTTATCGACATCAGGCCCTGAAAATGATAAAAGGAATGATAATAGGAATAAAAGTTGTCTGAATTGTCTAGTGTCTAGTGTTCTAGTGTTCATTTCAACTGGAAACTTCAGTGATTTGTATACGTTTTTTTGAAGTAGAAGTATTTCCAATGAGCCTGGGTTAGATTTTAGCTACTAAAAGGAATGCATGCTGTTGAAGTATAATCAAGCTATACTCAAAATTCTTAAAATAGTAGTTTTCATATTGTGTACTTATGCGTCAACCAAGCAGCTGCCATTGAATCATTAAACTAGAACATTCCTGTTGCAAACACTTGCGGTGTAAACAGTTTGCTTCATTATAATAGGACTGATTATAGTTTGTTGTAGTGTTAATTTTGTCAGCTATTTTTAAATTTAGTCTTAGTCCTGTGTCAAATATAACTTTTAGTTTTTATCATATTTAGTCAACTTGTCCTGTTTTAGTTTTAGTCAAGTTTTATTCGACTAAATGTCTGAGCAAATTAGTCTAGTTTTATTCAGTGAAAACTAACACATTTTTGTCATATTTTCGTCTCACTGTATAATGGTTAAAATGATAAAAAAAAATATATTATTTTGCACAATCTTAATTGCAATGATTGTTCTCATTTGGGAAATTTATTTTTACATTTCATCAGAAGTTACTCTTTCACCAATAAACACAATTCAATAGAATATCAACATTAAGTTTACAGATTTATCAGAGGATATCAATTAGAGGCTAAAAAAACACCAAATACTTTAGATAGGCTATACACTTGCCCTGTCTACATTATGAAAACTGGTGTAATAAAAACCTACTGTACACTCAAATATTATAGCAGAGAAACTCCTAATAGTAATTCCAATAATTCCAATAATTCCACAGGGGCAGCTGTGGCCTAATGGTTAGAGAGTTGGACTTGTAACCAGAAGGTCGCAGGTTTGAGTCTCGGTGCTGGCAGGAGTTGTAGGTGGGAGGGAGTGAATGAACAGCGCTCTCTTCAACCTCAATACCATGGCTGAAGTGCCCCTTGAGCAAGGCACTGGAATGCCCCGTTGCTCCCCGGGCGCTGGTATCGATGCCCACTGCTCCGGGTGTGGTGTCACGGGTCTGTGTTCACTTCTCACTGCTGTGTGTGTGCCTTGGGGGTAAATGCAGAGCACCAATTGTGAGTATGGGTCACTATAAATTTCGACAAAGGTCACGGACTTTCAAATTGCATTATGTTGCTCTTTTAAAACAAAAAGACTGATTGCTACACAGAGGTTGTGTGAGTAGCATTACAATCAGCATTCAATAACACAAACAACCAGTCGAGATACCAATACAGAACACAGACTGAATGACTGACACCTTTTACGTAGAATATATCAAGGAGATCGCTGAATTCCAGCTTACTTGTACCGTATGCTACTGTATGCCAGTGTTTTAGATCACGACAGCCTCAGCAGCGAGAGAGGGTGTTTTTTAACTGGTTGCCAGGATTGTATATTAAAGCAAAAAGCAGACAGACAAAAAGTATCTTTGAAGAGAAAAGCTTGATGGGGAGGAGTTGACGGTATTGATATCTGGCAAAACGAATACTTAACGCTCGCATAAGAGGCTTGTACAGCAGTCTGAAAATGATTTGGATTACTTTTTCAAAAAAATAATAAATCAAATACATTAAAAAATCATATATATATATGTCTAATCAATATTATTAGATATATATTATATATTCTATACATAACCATGTGTGGTGTTGTGTGTGTGTGGTATATATATATCTTATCTATATATACAGTACATGGTCAAAAGTTTGAAACATTACTATTTTTAATGTTTTTGAAAAAAATTCTCCTTCTGCTCATTCAAGCCTCAATTTATTTTACTCACAAATTACAGATAAAACAGTTAATATTGTTAACATATTATTCAACACTAAAACTAATAGTTTTCTATATGTGCAATTTACTTTAAAAAATGCAATTTTATTTTAAATTTATTAAAATGCCGTGGGTGATTTCATAAGCTAAAATTTTTTTCAGCATCATTATTCCATCCTTCATGTGGCAACATTTAACATCCAGTCTATAGCACATCAAGCATTTAGTTAACTCATTCTAATATTCCTGATTTACTTTGTTAGGGACTGTCTGCGAGACAGTTCTGGTCTGTCCTAATATCATTTGTGATATAATCAGCGTTAAAAAGAACTGCATTTATTCAAAATAAACCAAAATATCTTTCTAATAATATTCTAATTTTAGATCTTGTTACTAATCACATTTTATATCAAGTGTAACACATTTCCTTCGCGTAATAAAAGTCTTGATTTGGATTTTTAAAAAAAGAAAGAACAAAAAATTACCTGACCCCAAATTACTGACCAGTATTGTATATTGTTTATGTTCAAAATTCGTTATATTTACAAAAACATAGCCTGCTTCTTTTTGTGTGCTATTTTTATGTTATGTTATACTTTGTTATTCTCAATGTTTATCCTATAACTAGTATTGTAGTTTCACATGTTCTGAAAAAAGTATTAAGCAGGCTGCAAAATTTTCCACCTTATGATAATGAAATCATGATATTAGAATCGATTTCTCTAAAGGTATCATTGTGATAACGATCCTAAAAATTAATGCTTTGTGCATCAACAGAAATACAATGACAATGTTAAAGTCTCATAACTTTTAATAAATTATTAATACCTAAAATTGTAATAAATATAATCACAATCGACATTTTATTTTATCTCTTATTTTCATATGATCAAATATAATGCAGGCTTGTAGGAGCCAGGAATAAACTCTTTCAAAACCATTAAAATTAGTAATGTTTCCAACCTTGTTTACCTGTACTTTATATATTGTTTTGTAAAGTTTTTGTTCTTTTAAACTGCATTTAGTCTCTTTTTTTTGTCAACAATATTACATGTGATAGGAGTTATGTTTAATGACCTTATTACATTTCATCATCGTCTTTATTTTAGTCAGAAAAGAAAAAAAACAAACATTTGCTGACAAACGCTTTTAATCATAGATTTCAAGTAAAACACATGAATACTAGTTTGCTGTTCCCTGTGTCACACAGCCCGCGTTAGAGATGCAGAAAAGAGCAACTTATAGTTTAATAAAATGTGGGTGAGCTTCTCACTAAGGCTACTGCCAACACGAAGCCAGAGCCTTTCACTATCTGATCTTTTTTTTTCCTTGTCTCAAGAAATTCTGCCGCCAGCCACAACAAACCACAAACCGGCCACAAAATGATGTATAGTATACGCGGCTGTGACCCAGCATGTGTTGCTGTAATTTTGCACTACAAAATGGAGGAAGAAGAAGACCTTGGACTTACAAGACTTGCATACAAACGAAACATGGAACAATACATTTATTAATCTGTGTTAATGTTACTAAAAAGACAATCAATTCAAAGTGTTTGTTCATGTTTTTGTTGCTGTTACGCGATTATAAAGCAGTGTCTGACTAGGGGCTAGATGTGGGCTGATGACATCATCATTTCAGAAAATATATACAGATTCGCTGTCCACATGAAAACGGAAGGGCTAAGCAAAGGGCGGCGTTTGCAAATTGTATCCACTCTGGGGACCCGGGTTTAATAAAAATATCGCTCTTCATTCCCTCCCAAACGCCAGATCCGCGTGTGGATCTAAAATGCCTATACTATACAAAAATTTATGCGCAGATACTGTGGACGGGGCCTGATAATCAGTAAGGGGGCAGATTTTGGAGTTGTTTTATAAAATCAGTTATGAAAATTATACACACGCAAATATCTCAAAATATATCCTTTTCTACTGCCTTCCTCCATCCAGATCTCTGCTTTTCCTCTCTCCTCTGTCAATCTTATTATCAAGCAGTTGTTTAAGAGCAGGCCCCAAGGTCATAACAGAGACGAGTGCCGAAAGGTTACAATACAAACACGTGAGACCACACCTTCAATACAATCTCAATTGTAATGTGCTGTCAAAACCTGTCAGAAATATGCAGGGCATTGCTGGGTGGGGGAAATGTGCCCCCTGCCCACTCACTCGACACACACCAAGCCCATGCTGTGGAAAAATATGATTATAGGGACAACACTTGCTCTCCAGCTGTTGAGAGAGCCATGTCCCTGGTGATATAATGCAACCGTTGCATCTCCCGCTTCTGATTATTTCGAGAATGGGGACTGGGATACGACACCAGGCCCCCCTCTTCTTCAGCTTAGTAGAGATCAACCCCTCATTACCTGGAGAACTGACACGGCGGCCCATCTTCCTTCAGGAAAATGCTGAAAAATGAACATAAAAGTGATAGAAAGTAGCACTTGACTTCCTGGGCGAGGTGTTGGTAGGGGCCGCGGCATCGGGGCACAGCTGTTTGCACAGAGAATAGGTATGAGCTCGCTCAAACATTAGCCTGGATGAATTGCTGAAGCTTTGGAGTGTAATGTTGACTATTGGAATGTAATAACAGCAAAGGGGCCTTTTTTTTTTTTTTGGGGTTTGGGGGGGAAATCCCCCACCCACGCGTTCTGCTACATATAAATGTTGGGATTTATCTTTCCTGTTTCTGTTTTGTCCTTTTTTTTGAGATCCAACTTATTTTACTTCTTGTGTATAGTTAGAAAAGGAGGAAAAATATTCCCCATGGCTTATTTATAGTTACTTATTAAATCTTTATAGTGGAGATTACGTGGGGCTAGTTGTCACATACCATATCTTAAAAATCTTGATAAAAAATAGCTGAATATTGTCTGTTGTCACCCTCGGGAAAATACTTGACCTTGTGGACAAAATGCACCAAAAAAAAAATATAAAGTCATGGGGCAAGTTGTGACAATGTGAACCTGCCATTAAAACAAAATGTACACCTATTTTTCAAAAACACAAAATAATTAATGAAAGAGCAACAAATAATGCCAGAAATTACAAAGAGCAGCACATATGGGTTTCTAAAGAAATTATAATATGCAGTTTGTACGTAAGCTATCCTTTCAATGTAAACAGTCTGCAAAGCTTTTAACAAAAAAAGTGCATGATAAATATTGTCTCTCAAAAGAAACAGTAGGATTCCTGACAACTCCTTAAAGAGTCATATTTTTCGAAAATCTTCTGTCTGTTACCTATTACTCAAAAGGTAACACATTCGCAAAATACTTACACTGGAACATGCCTCTGAACTGCATGTTTTCTCTCAAATTCAGTGACTGCTGGATGACCTAGAAAGATGCATGAGTTGGCCCAAACCAGCATCATAGAATCATACATGCCAAAGTGTTTTGGCTCATTTGAAGTCGGATGGGCTGTCAGTAAGTATAATTGAGTAACTTGTAGATCTGTGCTGCAAACATTTTCTTAGATGGATCAGATCGATGGTGAACTGGTTCAAAAGAACCAGTTCAACAGGATTTATTCATTTACAAACCGGGCATCACTCTCGTGGACTGTTTGTCTGAGACCGTGGATTACCGTTAATAATTTTAGAAATAATGTTCAGTTTGCACAGACAAACGTTCATTTCAGAAGACCTCATTATATCATCAGGAACCATGAGTATTAATTTTATTTCTCCACATGTATATATGCTTATTTCATTCTCAAAGTCGGACAGACACTGACTTGCATTTTGAATCACCAAGTATCACAGTTTCAGCTAAAAAATCTTCCTTAAAGTTCTACTGAAGGAATCTCTGCCTGCCTGAGGATGAGTGAATTCAATAGCAAATTCTCATTTTTTGCATGAACTATCCCTAAAAATTCCCTTAAATTTTAATGGCTGATGTGGGACCCTTGTAATTATGGAATCTTTGAATCAACTAGGGAAACTTAGTGTAGATAGTTCAGATTCTGCTGCAAAGCAACTCTAAAAGACAACAGTGTCATTGTTCGTAGACAAGTCAGTTTATTTGGCTTAGTTCAAATTATTGATAACACTGTGAATTTCATCAAAGTTTGAAGCAAGTTCAGTTCAGCTCTAAACTGTTCTGCAAAAGGCAGCACTTCATTATTATTAGCTGTGTAAATCAGACGGTTCACATCAAGCTATGATATATCAATTCTCATACCCAGCGATGCGATATTCGATCCAGTTACATTTTATTAACTCACAAATGCAAATCACACAATCATAATAACAAGCCACATTTATTCACTAATTTGGGTACTTATCCATGTAGCTCCAGCTGGGAACCTTCACCCACACACACACACACCGACACACAAACAAACAAAAAGGTTTTTATTTATTTATTTGTTTTTGATTTTGTTAGGCTGCAATTCAACATCACAGTCTGAGTCTACTTCATGCATAGACCATTGTTTTACAGGTAGGTCACGAAAAGAAGTTATCAGATAGAGAAATGTAATAAAGTCATTCAAATGTAAAATAGCCCTTCATACGACTTTCAGACTGTATATATTAAATGAAGAGTATGAATCCATATTAAGTTTACAAACGCGATTCACATTGTGGAACAGTGTCAAACTAAAGGTGCCTGTATGTATACCAACCAAAATATAGATTTTTACATGATGCATTGATACAATTGATTCCTTAGACATCTGATTGATGTATCGATACATATTTGATGGAACGTTATGCCCCTAGTTATTAGCTTCTAGTTGTTCAGTGTGCATTCGTTCAGTTCAGAATTACAGTAAATGACATATAGACAACCTACTGACTTATACATTTTTGCATTTTAAGAATACTTGGTCTCAATTCCCCTCAGTCCTAACAACATCTCACATCAAAAGCTACAAAACGTTTTCCCGAGTAAAAGACGACCCCACTGTCACCTGGCTTCTGGCTGTGGTGACAGGCTGGTCTCGCTGAGTTTGCGTCGGCGGCCTCATGCTGTGTGCTGTTTTAGTCCTGCCCCCTGTAACCACAGCGTTGACAGAGATGACAACATGTTTTCTTCTTTTCTTTTTTATCTTATTGGGCTTCTCCTTTTCAGGGACAGTCGAGAGACCTGAGCAAGCAACAACAGCCAGCAAGATTTGAGTTACTGGCCTTTCCATTCTTGAATCCATGGAGACAAGCCAAACAGGTCACTACAAACCGTTTTGTCTCCATGCTAGCTAATGAAGTATCTAATTTGCCCAAGTTGACGATTTGTGTCATTCCAAATCTGTGTGAATTTTTTCTTTGAAACACAAATTAAGATATTTTTAAGAATGTTCACACTAGGGTTGACGAGGGAAAAATAGGACAGCTGATAGCTGACTGTTTTCAGATGCTCCCATATCTCTGAAGAGCATCACATTTTTTTACAACATAATCATTCTGTTTACAACACAGATCTGTTGAGCACTGAATGAAATGGCCAATCAGAGGTATTTAAGGGTATGTTTACATGACAACGATTGTACCTAAAAGTTTGGGGGGTTTTTTTGCATTATTGAAAACTTTCATGTTCAGATGACAATGTTGTCATAAAACACTCTTCGTTCTGCACGACTTTGGTAAAAGCTAGGAGTAAGAATTGCTGCGAAAAAGATGAATGCCAGCCAGTAGGTTGGCGTATGTCATCTTTGTTAAAGCAGAAAAAAATACACGCCTGTGCAACTTATTACCTACACGCTAGGACCTGGTGATGAATTGAAACTCATTTTCATACACTTTTTTTGTTTGTTGTCAGGCACTGTAAAAAGGCATGTTTGTCCTGTACAAATGGATGGCCAAAATGAACAACAACGTTAGAGAAGAAACCAATCCAACTACTGCTACAATACTGCTAGCGATTTTATTGTCAACACAAGTTAAATAATAAACAGGTAATCGTTGCAACTATCCACACAATAAGGGAATTAGTTTTTTGTTTTTCTCTCAGATATCTTATACTATTTTCGCAGGAATGCTTAGGTTTATATCTTGCAAGTTCCCTCAGCAATTGTCAGGGAAAAAAGTGTTGAATTGTAAGATGACAAAAAGGAATGTATTTTAAAGTATTATAATTATTGTAAGTGTTTTGTTTTCATATTTTAATCCTGTGGCCAAGCATGAATTGGCATTAAGGAGACAGCTTGACAGTGATTATTAACGTGTTCCACAGGATTTTTTTTTTTTTTTTTTTTTTGAATAGCATGTGTTATACTCAGAGAGTGATACCTAATGCCCCTAGTCTAGTAGTGTGTGTGCCTATTTTTTTTTTTATTTTAATTATTTATAGTCATTTTGTTTGAAACAGGGAAGGAAAAAACAAAACAAAGTCTGATACATGACCCGATCTGTGAAACGACAGTCCTGGAGTGCATGCAAACTACCACAGCTTCACTGTTCTCTGTTATGTTTGAACAAGATGGTTTTGCTACTTCACACACTGTATTTTATTCTTCAACAAGAACTTGCTTTGTGTGGCAACAACCACACACTCTTTGTAAAGGAAGATTATTACTTTTGTTACTGTTCAGGTTTTGTTTTTTATCCGTACCTTTATGTAAACTCATGAAATGTTAAATGTTCCCTTTGGTGTTCATACCATTTAAAAAGCTCAGTACATCCAACTGTCTAGATTTTATATATTTATGTAACAAATGAACACATTGGTATGTACTCTTTTACAATAGCTTCCAATTAACAAGTCCAATACAAATGTTTTTTAATGTGGTGCCAAAAAACATGTATCAACCAAGATTTTTGAGACATTAAAATTTTTAGCTCTATCGCGCCCTGCCCACCGTTCACGACTACTCTTCCCGCTACACATGAAAACACTGTCCACACAGCTTCCATACAGTCGTCCATTCACCAGTGAAGTGGATGAGCTGTCAGGTGACAGGCAGCCATGGAATTTTTTTTCATCTTTAAATGCTTTTAAGCACGATTGAGAGTTGAAAATCAGCAGTAGTATCATACAGTAATATAATACACTGAAATATATGCTATTTATATGTTGTCTACAATCCAGATGCTCAGTGAAGCCAGACTCCAGCAGCAGGGGCTACTGGAGAATGAAAGTGATGTGACACAGCCAAGTATGGCGACCCATACTCAGAATTCGTGCTCTGCATTTAACCCATCCAAAGTGCACACACACAACACTGAACACACACACCGTGACCACCACCCCCGGCGGATTGTGGCAGCAATTGATATGCTGCCGGAGCCCGCGGGAGCAAGTGAGGGAGTTCGGTGCCACTGAAGAATACCTCAACACATCTTGGATGACACATGGGGGTGAGTAAACTTATTCAGGAAATTTTCCTTTGAAAAGGGAACTTACAATCATTTAAAACATAGCGCCTGATACAAAAACTACTATTTTAGAGAAAAAAATTTCAGGAGGCACATAGAGGCTTTGGCATCTGAACTCTTCAATGATGACAGAATTTTCATTTTTGCGGTAAACTATTCCTTTGATACCCATTTAAAACCCATTAATATCACCCCCATTAATGTTCAATCAAATAAATATGTATTTTTACAAGCTATTTGTTGTCTACTTGATGCTTTTCTCATTTAGACCCAATACATGGACTTTAAACGATCTTCTTGGTGGGTAATTATACTCAAAAATTGACCTGTTCGATTCAATTTGTGATTAATTAGACAATTAATAACCACAAATGTGTAATATTAGATTACAATCGACTTAAATACACCTTGACAGTCCCTACCTAATGAAATCGCTAATAATTTGAGCTACAAATAAGCTATACACAAAGATAAATGCACATAGACACACAAATAAAATCAAACCCCTCACCAAGTTCTACTTTGACAACACTTTCAGCACCACTTGAGGCACGGGTCACAGGCTGACACTGACAACTAAACATGCGTTTATCTTTAAACCCAAAAGTGCTCTAATAAGGTTCCAGCTGTCACACAAAATGACACTTCGACCTTCAACAGTTGCGACTAGTACAACTGATTAAAGTTTGTTTAGTTCTGAATGCAAAGTTATTAACTTTTTGAAATACGACAAAAAACCTTTCCAAACCCATAGAATGTCAGATTTTCTTGATTTCTTTCCACTGCTACACAAGTTGCAATTAATTACTTTGCTTTTAGCTTTCATATTTTCAGAAAGCTAAATCTTTATTTCTTCACAGCTTTCTGACACGTGGTGACCTGTGGTGTGTAACCTTGCTGATACAGTAAAGATTTCTAGTTGTCAGGTCCTATCTTTTCAGCGCCATCTAACATGAGGTTGGATATAATGAAGAAGCGTTCTTGTCATGGACCAGATAGGTATCTCGGGGTCGCCGCGTGGCCCCTGGGCAAATGAGACATGCGCCGTAGATGGGCAGACAACTCTATTCATTGATCCTATTCCCTATCTGTGATTATGAGGTCCACTCAAATCTTATGTGGTGTTCCCGTTGGTACTTCTTATTCACCTCGATGACAATTTCGTTAATAAAACACTGCGGAGGCGGATCTTATGACCGCCTGGCAGCGCAACCTTGGTCACCCTGCCACAAAGTTACAAAAGTTACCAGCGGGACTCGAGGTGGCAAGGACCACTGAAAATAGACCCGACAGACGTAATGATCTATCGCTTGGCACGAGAAGAGATGAGCTTGGCTCAGGTGGGGCTGGCGGGACAAGATGCGCAGCGGTATTATTTAGTCACACTTATTTTCATGCTTGCACTCAAAACAACGGCGAGAACAAAAGAAAAATCTTGAATTACTGTGGGAGCTGGCACACTTGTTTCTGTTCATCTCTGTTGAAGAACAAAGGAAAATACGCCCTCTATCATGCATCCTCCAATGAAATAGACTTATTTTGGGTTGACTTTAGATGATAAACAACAGGCGCTTTATTCACACGACTTTTGAGCAGAGACAGTATGAGAGTGTTTGTGCATGTTGCAGCAGTGGATGGCCATATAAGCCTAAAAAACTGTTCTGCAAATCCCAAGCAATTTGGAAAAAAAGAAGAAAAAAACAATTGAGTGAGGATTTGGTTTACTGAGGTTAACATTAATATAAATTTCCTTGTTATTTTGAAGGTGTAACATACAGGGGTATTTATACTAATTACAGTTTAACATAGTTTGTATATTTACAGTTACTGATTTAAGTACAGTGGATCTATATAGCTGCGATGCTTAATCTCTGATGCTGTGGGTGCTGTCGGACTGATTGTTCCACATTCGCGATTGGTTAGTTGGCATGTGGGCAGTTGTATTTTTGAAAGAGCCTGAACCTGCAAGAAAAAAAAAGAATATATATGCTGTTGTTGCCAGATATTAATTACAGAAAATCACCTGAATGTATTTGATGCCAAGCTAACAAGATCAAATGAACAAAGAAAAAGTAAACCGTACTACTGTGTACCATTCAAAAGTTTAGCACCAGTAAGATTTCTGTTGTTGTTTCTAAAATAAATAAATTATTATTTTATTCAGCAAGGATGCACTACATTAATCAAAAGTGACAGTAAGCGTGAAACATTTAGCTTTGTCGTCACAGAATAAAACCTATGAGAGAGTTTACTTGCTGAATGTGAATGCGTTGCTATCCTCAAAATTACTTAACTTACCATTGTTGGTAGAAGACTCTTTGAGATTTTTAAAAAGTTTTTTTTTGCAATTCATCTAATGCTTGCTGACGCTGCATTTCGCCACAGTAATAATATTGTGAAACATCATTCCAATTTAAAATAACAATATGCTGTTTAAATATATTTTTATATGAAATATGAATAATTTTAAAAATGTAATTTGTTTCTTGGATGGCAGTAATCAAATAGATCATTTTAATGCATCATTGCTAAAAGTCATTATTATTAGTATTCATTATCATTAGCATCAAATACCTACCCAACCCTCTTGAGTGGTTATTAGTTAATGCTTATTTATTTTCAAATATATAATGGATAATATAATATATAATATAATATATATAATATAATATTATAATATAATATAATATAATATCTAAAAACATAGTGCTAGCCATTTAAGCTTATTTACCTTTTCATTATCCAAAACAAGTAATATCCCAAGATAAATACGAATATAATATAAATATTAAAAGAGTCTGTTTTTCTGATAAAGCTGCTACAGTGACTCTATTATTCATTTCATAATCAGTAATACTAATATTGATAATATTTCAGAATTCATTAACTTGACCATGAGGGGTTACACTTTATTTTGTTCTACTCAACTATAACTTTGAT
>NC_056596.1:19091387-19097132 GCF_018340385.1 Cyprinus carpio | reverse complement strand
AGACCATTTCCAATTCGTTTGTTTTTTCATTATCCAAACACAGTGGTAATATCCCAAGATTGCAAAGGATTGGACAGCATGACCATCTGAAAATGAGGTGGAAACATGTCAAAAGAGTCTGTTTTTCTGGATAAAAGCTGCTACAGTGACTCTATTATTTCATCTTCAATCAGTCATACAAAATATTGATTTAATATTTGAAATTCTTAAGCTTGCCAACTTCCACCATGAGGGGTTACAATTTCACTATTTTGACATTCTACTAACTATAACTTGGCCACATGTCAACTAACCCCAGACTTTAGATTATTAGTCTAGATGCTGGTAGGTTGGAGATAAGGGTTGGTAGAATATGTTGACATGTAGTTAATGCTACTTATACGAATGTCTAAAGAACACTATCAAAATAAAGTGTTATCCAATAAGAGGTAAAGTGTATGTGGATCCAGATTTAAAAATCAGAAGTATTGGAAACTATCAGGTATTTCTGAAGGAGATTTCTGGAGCCCTGAAGCATGCAACTTACCCTGAATTGCCTTCCATTAAAATGCCTCTCAGTTTTTAATCATTTAAGCAAAGGTGTGCGTGATTGATTTATATGAATTATGCCTGCCTTAGAGCTTGTTCTAATATCCATAGCTCATGAAAACCTAAGGGAACATCATGTGGTCAAAACCTGATTTTAAATAGCTTGTTCATTCATGCTTAAGTCCGCTCCAGGCACACAGATCAGCTATGAAGGTAGGTCACAGACATCTGTTGCTGCCATACTCAGTCATTTGAGAAGGGTGAGGGTTTTAATAAAATAATAGACTGCTCATAAAATTAGCTTACATAAGTATAACAGTTGTGATGAAAGGAAATCACAAAAATTAGTCTTCAAGATCTTGTCCGTCAGGACTGTCCCCAATTATTCTTGGCAAGGGTTTCAAGAAGTTCTCCTCCTTGGATGACGTCCTGCAATTTGAGTCTTTGAGCACAGACCCGCGTATCAGACAGAGATTACACTTGAATGGTTGGACATGAAATTGCTTGGTAGACTTCATGCCTCCCCGAGATGAGATTAGAAAGGAGCCAACACATCTAAGGAAGATTGATTATGGCTTTGAACTCATTCAGGTTTTTTCAAATAAAACCCCACAAATGAAGTTTTCACATACACAAACAAACGCTTAGAACGTAAGATGACAAACAGCAAAACCCGCCACCTGCTCTAAACTCAAACCTTCTTTGCTGATATATCACAAAATGGAAGTGGTTATAGGACGTGGCCACCAGTATGTAGCTTGCTCTTCGCCCTTCCATTTGATAAATAACATTTAGAAAAATGATGGTGGAACAACCGAACACTACAGGCATGAAAATGCCACTATATCTTAGAACTCCTTTAAGTAAAACTTTTGCCTGTTCCTTGTATCCATCTTCAATTTGTATTATGTACTGTTCTCAACTTAGTTCCACCTTGATGTCGTGGGGGATGCCCTCAGGTTATTATCATTTTAATATCCAATCTGGTTTTCGTTATTGTTGATTCTACTTGGCACTGACTTGGATAACCTGCACACATATTACACAGATACTTTGAGAAGCGGACTTTTGAACTGCTTAAAACTCTGATTCGGCCTGCACAATCAGTTCGAAACGGCAGGGGCCTCACAAACCTCCAGTCCTGGAGGGCCCGTGTCCTGCAGAGTCAGTTAGACCCAACTTGCCTCAATCCACCCGGATTAGACAGTTCAAAGCTATCCCCAGGTAAGATCGTTGCTTAGATGGTTTTATATGGGTTTGATTGGCGTGATTATAAGCGCATATGCTACTTTTCTGCTGGACCAACCACCAGAGTTTGGTGACCCTTGTTCTAAGGTGTGCAACTATTTATTTTTAAGCACACAAACAACCTGCATTGCTAAAGTTAGAATGCGAAGGGGGGGGGGGAGTGAGGTTCTGGCCGCATAACATTCGCTTAATTGAAAGTCGTATATGAAATGTATTTTGTTGGCTGTATTGTAGTCTTGTTTAAAGTGCTTCGAGGTGTATACATTTTAAAAGGAGCTATAGAAAAAAGCTACGCAACTAAATGGACGCATGGGCTTGTTGAATTCATTAGCAACAAAAGTAAGGCACACATGCGGTGGTGGATTTTTGAGGCAGAGGCCACCATGCCAAAGCCGTTAGCTTTTAAGCTTGAATAACAAGTATTTAACTGATGAATAATTGATCAGGGACCCCAGACACTGAAGTGTTTGTTACAGGGAGAAGAGAGCGGGGTAGCAACGAGACGATTTCTGTGCTTCGCATACCATTAATAAGTATTGGCATAAATTTTGCTGGCAAATAACACCTGGAACACAATTTGGCGTTCTTGTATCAAAATCACTTACTACATTTATTTGATTGGGGTCAAGTGTCGTTGGGGGTTTTGGTTCTTTTGCTGTTGTCGCCGTACAGGACCTTTGAAATAACTGAAATCGTTGGCTGAAATGACAGGCACACTGTTAATGCCAGGTTCAAGACCCACCTGAGCACTAATTTTATCAAACCGGCTCAAGCCTCTCGTTACTAGGCTCGTAAACTGACATCATTTGGAATTAGCCAACTGGGAACCGCAAGTGCATGGGACGAGATGAGTAAGCAATACAAATTAGGAACACAAACCTGAATGAATGTGTGTTAATAGTCCACATACTGAACAGCATTTGAGTTGTGGTAACCGTAGCACAATAGCCACAATACTTGCACCACACACACCAACAACAACAACCAGCCACACACACCACACCATATTATATAACTATACGTATATAAGATATATTATACTATATATATTACTTATTAGTATTTATTCACTTTTTTTTGTCCTTAAACAACTTGACTAGGATGCTCGGCTCATTCTCTTATGCAACATACCACTGAGGAGGAATCAGAAAAAAAAAGCAAGCGACCATTTTTAAAGGCTGCACGTTCAAAGTCTACAAATTAACATGACTAGGAGCATCACCTCCTTTTTCCAGGTTCTCCAAACCCTCTGCCTCAGTCAGAAGTCACGGTGAAAATAAGCAACTATTATTCTTAGTCAGAGTAAGGCATGGTAGGATGTAAGCGCTAATATCATCCCTGTTTGTGTGATTAGGCTGAACCAAATAGAGATGAGCGTTTCTAGATAGTCAGACATATCGTCTTAGACTTCTGCCTCACCGTTCTGGTTACTGTGCATTTGGCATCTGAGACGTCTTGGGTGGTCTGGTATGAGGTTCTGTCCCCCAAAACGCAACAAGAATGCGATATCTGCAATCTGGATGGAAAAAATTACAGGAACCTCCTGATAACTGCTGTAATGACAGCCTCAAGAATTCATCCTTAAAACAAAAAATAATATCATGACCTTTTAGCCCCAAAATCAACTCTTGTATAATCTCTCGTATTTTAAATTTTACTTAAACGGTTAGTTGGCATATTGTGATATATGTATAAGTGTTTTTATACTCGGCTTTATAAGGGAGAGACAACAAGCTTAAACCAACCTGGGCCAAGATAATGAGACTCATAATACATCATAACTATGGCCCGAAATATAAACGCCCAGATGTAAGTTAACGTGGATACAGTGTGTATCATATAACAGTTACAAGACCTAAAACTTACAAGCTACTAACCACCAACAAATAAAGTAATATTGATGAAATACATTAGAAACTTTTGTTATGGTATTCTCATTGGATGATTTACAAACATATTATAAAGTGTATTATAATACATTAGACATCACACTTGGCCTAAGAACTACATCTTAAATGTATTATCATACAGGCTTCATAGAAACGTGTTACCAACTAGATTGACCCATTCTATTTTTTTTTTTACTTTTTTTTTTCACATTCTACATTCTATTCTCTTCTAGACGAAAAAATAACAACATAAAAATTGTTGTAATACAGAGAATAAAGAATAATAAGGAACATAATATACATAAGTAATTATTCTTTATATTAGTGTATTATGTTCTATTCTATTAGGCATTATTATTATGTATTAATTACTGCCTGTACTAAATATAATTAACAATAAACTTAAATCAAAATGCACAATAGGTTATTCAGTTGTTCTTAAATACGCCACAAATTACAATATTGGTATAGTTGCTATTTCTTTTCTTTTCTTTTTATTTTATTTATTCTAATTCCAATAATATTGTCATTATATTTTGCTTCCTCTCAATTAATTCTTGCCTGTTTGAATACTCTAGGACGAATAGCCTGGACTGCCCATACAGCGAACCGACTAAACAACGATTTCATGCAAAACTGGTCATCTGTAAATTGGATCATAATAGCAAAAAATCGCTAAGTACAGACAAAGAGAAAGACAATTAATAAGAAACAGCTGTTACCCCAATACAGCACAGGTATCACTAACTAGATGGCCAGTGGGCAAGTCGGGATGGCTTCTGAGGGTTTACACGGACAGTGACACTGCAAGTGCCTCATGTGCGTCTAATCATCTAAATTTGCATTGAAATCAAGCATAACCCAGCTTTGGTCCATTTTCTCTCCCCCATTTCCAGGGTATCATGTACATACATCTTTTCAACGTCAGACAGGACACTGTATAGCTGTGTCCATGGAGCAAATATTTGCGTATTATAGCATAGAAGCTTGTTGGCCGTAAATAGTTTCAACCATAATTGTCCTCAAGGTAACTATCCCTGCAAGGAGAGAGCTCCATTTGTTTTTATTCACAAAACACTCTCCCACCTTGTTCCTCTGCACAAAATCACTGAAGAAAAAGAGACTGTAACAGCGTAAACCTCCATCATGGGAGGGGAAAGTACCTTTTAAGACTGTGACCAAATCTCTGCTAATGGGAGGTTAATCCATCCATGGGCTTTCACAAATGTCACATTCCGGTTCTTGTGACATTCAGCATAACCTCTAAAGCGCGTCCCTGCAAGTGAGATGCATTGATTTAGTCACCGCCTTACAAGCTTACAACGGCCTTGTTGACATAGCCCACTCCATAAGAGTTAAAGCAGCAGTCGCCTAAACCACTGAGCGCGACAGACTCGCACGTCGACTCACTCCTAGCCGTCCCACGCCGCCAGCGCATTCCATACGTGTCGCAGTAAACTAATCGAGAAGGCCGCTTATCATTGTTGTGACCCTTATGAGTGGCCTGTGAGAAACGAAACAATTAGACGTGCATCTGACTGATATTATTGGCATGGAGATCTCTGCATCGCTGTTTGCTCTCTGGCCACTAGAGGCTGCAGACGTCCCATAGCCAAATGTATTTCCACCCCAGGAATTTTACGGAATCCTGAAGGTAGTCTTGGAAAATAATTCAATATCACTTAGTGAGGCTGGTGCCTGCGTAGCCTTCTTACCTCTTAGAACTTCCTTAACACTAAGACAATTAACCGTTTTTGAGCTTTTAATGCGAAGTCACTTTGTCGCTTCAGAAGGCTGGTTTTGAAAAAAGACTGCATCAACCCTCTTCAGCACTTCTGGACTGTAGGTCAATTTAAACCACTAACCCAAAACAAAAAAGACAAAAAAAAAAAAAAAAAGCCGGCACTCATTACCCTCTTACAACCCAGGACAACCATTCCCACCACCCCCCCACATCTAACACCCCAAAAGGAAACAAAAAAAAAAAAAAAAATATATTCTTTCACCGCGTGTGTGTGCGACTGGGTGATGGGCTTTAAAAAATTGCGAGCACCATTCGAGATGGAGTTACATCAACCTT
>NC_056596.1:19088155-19091108 GCF_018340385.1 Cyprinus carpio | reverse complement strand
TATCTTAAAATTCGTAATTCAGACAATTTACCCTTCTTTGGTCTTTTAAAGAGCAAGTCGTTGTTTTCAGAAGCTGCGTTTTAAAACAGACTGTCAAACCTTTGTCAGCATTCTGCTGTAGGTCAGTTACCCCTTAACAAGACATATTTTCAGTCATTAGTGCTCATATCTTAAAGACCAATTCCCCAAATTAATAAAAAAAATCTACCATAGGTAAATAATATATAATTCTCACTGCTGTGTGTGTGCACTTGGATGGTTTAGAATGCAGAGCACCATCCGAGTATGGGTTACCTTCTTGGCAATGTCACGACTTATTCCCTTTCACCTTATATATATAGGATATTCACTTTGGAGAATTTGAAGAATCTTCTCCATTTTTCCTTTTTATTATTCTTTTTTTTTTTTATTTTTTACACACAATTATATTACATTCAGATTATTTCAGATGACTTCATTAGAGCACATGATGGGAAGTGTTATTTTAGGGAAAATTTACACCGCTAAAACGAAAAGTCTATGCATTTTGCCATGTTGTGAAAACTGAGCCCCTTTTCACATGGATCTAGAAGCGGGTTTCCATCACCCTGCTTTTAAGCGCATTTTGAAGTATCACATCAGAATCGAGTGATGGAAACGCTGTTTTTCTAATAAAAATGCCCTTAAATCACAAAAAATGTTTATGCTTACTTGAGGTGATGGAAATGCATTTTGTGAATAAATTCCTCCAAGCGCATCAAAAAAGTCATGTGACTTTTCGCTATGGTATGGTAAATCCTGACTAACCAGCAGACTGATCTTATTCAACAGCATTTAAAATGTTGTTATGGTCATTATTATAAACAATATGTATTTTCTTTTGAGCTATTTGTGAAAGTAAATTATTCAATTCAACTGATTCTGTTTGCATAGTCAGATATTTTCGTTCTGCTGCTATGCATTCTCAAAGTTTGCAGTGCATCAGCGCCGTGGGTATTCCTTACTGTGCCTTGCAGATGTCACACTGACGCTCTTCATGTTCCGTGTGATTGGCTGTTTGTGTCACACTTTCAGGTGCACGTTCTCCAGAGTTAATCAGAAACTCTGGATCAAACCTGAGTTGACCGAGAACGTTTATATTGAGCTTTGTGAGCACGCTGAACCTGATTTAAACTAGGTTGGATTTGTTTGGTTTTGTCAATTCTAAACCTACTCTGAAACTCAGAGTTTGTTCATCTCGCTTTGTGCTACAAGCCACAGTTATCACTGTTAACTAAATATTGACTATGAATTTTGCCTCAACAAACCCCCAATTTGCTGTGTATTAATAGTTAGTAAGGTTGTTGTTATGTTTAGTTATTGGGTAGGATTAAATTAAATGATATTTGGGTTAATAAATAATGGTAAAATTGTCATTTTTGAGATAACTATTCCTTAATGACAATAATCAATTTATCATGAAGGTGAAAGATTGGGAGAGCAGTCTAGATATGATTAATAATTCTCATTCTAAAGAATAATAACCAAATAGTGAAGAGCCTTCCAAGAGGAAAGATGTAACCCAGAGATTTTTATAATAAGAATAATCTTTTCAAGCAGAGATAAAAGTCTTAACTTTCCAAAGCTCATGGCCGTTTCTTAGATAAAGTTGGTGGATATAAACGTCACAGTTTCATGTCATAATAGCTTTTATTTCACACGCCATGTGTAAAATAGATGTAACCCAGAGATTTTTATAATAAGAATAATAGCTTTTATTTCACACGCCATGTGTAAAATTAAAAGCTTGCAATGGAGTGTGTTACTGTACCGCCAAAAACAGTGAGAGCCAAGTCCCTGTAACGCTCAGGGCAGTAAATCGATTGAGCCGTGTAACATTTGCCAGCGTGTGTGTGAGTGGAAGAGCTCTGGGTGATTCATGGCGGTTGTGAAAGCTGTGATAAAAATCGATGAGGAATAATAAATTAGAAAAAACGGAGTGGAGGTATGGAGGTTATAATGGCATCAAGAAGAAAAGTAAGAGAGAGAGGGGGAGAGAGAGGAGAGAGAGAGAGAGAAAGTAGGTAACCAGTAAGAGAGAGAGAGAGAGAGAGAGAGGAGAGAGAGAGAGAGAGAGACGGGAGGAAATAGGTACCAAGTGTATTTGGAAATGAAGAAGAAATATGAGCACCTACACTGGGTGTTTGTTCAACAGTGGGCACCATTTGCGCTCTGAACTCTCTTTAAAAACACTTCTCTTTATTCTCATAATAGCTGAAAGATTTCTAAATCCAACAAGATGATCGAGTGAAAAATGAACCCTTTAAGAGGGGACCGCTAAGTGGGATGCAATTTACCGCTTGTCCTCGGCAAGGGCTTAAGAGAGGGGTTTACAAACAGTAACAAACAGTTTTGTATCAGACCAACAATAACAACCGAATGAAATCATTTCCAATATTTATTCGGGTGAAATTATTTCTATGACATTTTTAAACATTTCAAACATAACTAAAGAGATTTCTCATATTAAATAAATAAATAAATAATATATTTGAAAATGGTTGGAACTTATTATTTAAAAAGGAAATAATTTCCACAATAAATATTGAAATGGTTTCTTTCCTTTCACTTTAAAGTTATGATAGTCTTAAACATGTAGGGGTTTACTTTTATGGTGATTCTCTTGGGAAGTTCGCCAAGGTGAAAGTTTCATGGTATGGTGGATTTTCTCTTGGAAGTTCGCACAGGTTGAGGCCTCCTGTGGGGTCGCGTTGGACAGTGTTAATCCTGTTCCGCTTGCTTTGCTGCTGTTTTTGATAGACTCCGTGTAGCCTTTGTTTTCTGTAGAACTTTACATTATATCACTCTCTGTTGTTTAAAGTGATAAATATGTAACTAATTCCACATATTTCTGATATTATATATCAATCTAATCTGATTAATTTGATCGTCACTTTTATTTAAATCCGCGAGTGCAGTGCACCTGCATCGCGTT
>NC_056596.1:19079812-19087872 GCF_018340385.1 Cyprinus carpio | reverse complement strand
TAAATTTAACAGATATCTAAATATATAGAATAAACACAGCCACTGGAAAAGAGCATGTGGCCAGAAAATAAATCACAATATAATCAAAAAAAGAAACAAAACAACAAGTTCTCCCTACTCAGTGAAGCACCCACTGAGAAACCTGATGAAAGTGCTCTAGTTATTGGCGATTCTATTGTACGGAACGTGAATATAGAGACACCAGCCACCATAGTCCAATGTTTACCGGGAGCCAGAGCCCCTGACATCTTGGCAAATTTAAAAGTGCTGGCTAATGCTAAACGTAAATACAGTAAGATTGTTATTCACGCCGGCGCTAATGATGTTCGGCTTCGCCAGTCGGAGATCACTAAAAATAACATTAAAGAGGTGTGTGAGCTTGCAAGCACGATGTCAGACACTGTAATATGCTCTGGTCCCCTCCCTGCTTACTGTGGTGAAAATCAAATATCAGAAAGAATAACAGAGAATGCAACTAAGGCAGGTACACAAAATCAATGAAAAACAACCAAAGCAACAATAATATTGAAAAAAACAAGAAATCAAGAAAAAAAGAATATTTGAAAACAAGAAAATAATATTAGAAACCCAAAGTATTATTTGGGAANCACAATTGGACAAGCTTTTGGGGCAGACCTGACCTGTTGAAAAGAGATGGTCTTCATCCTTCCTGGGGTGGTGCCGCTCTTCTTTCTAGAAATATGGCACATAGTCTTAGAGTTTTTTACTTGACTAACTGGGGCCCAGGTCAGGAAGCAGACAGACTGGCTAAACCAACCATCTGCTAGCCGCCTCCAGTCACAGAAGTCAGTTAATTCTCAGCACATAGAGACTCTTTCAAGGTCAGCACTGACCAGACTCCCACCACGCTAGGTGCGTGAATCACTCGGTGTGTGTCTGTGCACCCCCACCACCACACACACTTGGAGACACACCAAACACCTGTGAGAACATCACTGCGTACACACTGTGACGGAGGTGCCACCACCTAAAAATAAGATGAGTCCTCTGGCCCTAGTGCCCAAAACCCTGCATAGGAACAAAAATATTTTTATTTTATTTATCTATATATATACGTTTGCAAATCTCCCAAATCTACAGTCATACTCATAGAGGATGTCCACGAAGTAACAAAATATAAATAGATACAATATATATAAGTAGATACAAGAAAATCTAAATTTAACAGATATCTAAATATAGAATATTGCCTTACAGCCACTGGAAAAGATGCATGTAGCCCAGAAAATAAATCCACAATATAATCAAAACAAACAAGAACAAAACAATATAAAACCTACACACAAAAATAAACAAATAGATGGAGAACAGAAACAAATTCAACAAGATATAAGAATATAAGAAGACAGAGAAAGGAAGCTCACAGCACAATTAGGACTTTGTTGTAAAACAATTCAAATATCAGAAAGAATAGCAGAGAGAGAATTACACAATAAAGTGGTACACAAAATCAATGAAAACAACCAAAGCAACAATAATATTAAGAAAAGAAACAAAATCAAGAAACAAAGAATAATTGAAACAAAGAAAATAATATTAGAAACCCAAAGTATTATTTAGGAACAAAAATGGAAAGTAACGGGTGAGTGTCGCTGTGATAATTAATTAAAAAAAAAAAATAGTTTTTCTGGAAACAGGACATGCAATGCAGCTATAAAAAGATGCGAGTGCCTCAAATGAAAAGCGCTAGCTGGGCTTCCCCAGAGCCTATACACAAGAAACAGAGACTCTATTAGATTGGATTTCCTCTCCCATCCCAATACTAGGAACAGATAAAAAAATGACCTTACCAATGCGTCAGGAGATTTGATATACTTACCACATTAGAGCTCACACAGCCAAGGCCAGGTAGTATATTAGGAATTAACAAAATCCAACAGCTGCATTAGGTCTCACACAGCTGAGAAAGGGGAGCAAGTTATCGTTTCTTACTTTTCTGATTGCGATATAAATGCTAAATCATGAACTAGATACAAAGCATTCATCCTACCATCATTAAAGAATCCCTTGTGGCTTGTTTTACACTTGGCCGCACGGCGAGCAATCCCACTGGGCCAGAAACAGGCGCTCCCAGGCTAATTACAACCTTGCTGTTTTGCTAGCGCAAAGGATGGACGGAAGTCACGGAAGTAAATGAAGCAGCGTTACCGGTAGCAACAATTCCAACAGGTATGGCTGATATCCCAGGTAGCACATAATGTTACCTTTATATGCCTGCCCAGGCACCCTCAGATTTGCTAAACCACGGTAAAAAAGGTAACTGTAACAGCTGCCACAATACTTAACCTTTTCCCTTCCAAGAAATACGTTTCTAGCATTTATAAACACTGCATTTTTTCCATCTCAAAAGAAATATATCTAAATTTCGGCCTATGCTCTCAGTATTCAATTGCAGAAATGTTAAATCCATGCGTTTATGACCTGAGTCAATGTAGTGCAGCGACTATTATAATGAATCTATTAGGTGGTTTATTCTGCACTTGAAATAAAACAAACTCGCATGTTGTGGAGTCCAAAATGCAGCAGCTAGATGTCCTTACATAGAACCAGAAAGTATGAGTCATAATAGCTTCAGTCCACCATCCAACGACGGCAGCTGCGCTCCTGCCTCAAACGCCATTATAGATTTTAAAATCACCTTATTATTACTTATAAAGCCCTGAATGAGTTAGCACCCCTAAGTATTTGAGCTCGCTCTTGTTACATTATAGTCCTCCACGTCCGCTCCGTTCTCAAACGCTGGTGCAAATAGAGGTTGATAAATACCACACAGGTAGACACAGGTTATCCAACAATGGTCAACTGATAGGCAGCAGATCCTTCTCCTAGTTTAGCGCCCAAACTCTGGGAATAACACTACCTAACATTGTTCAGGAGGCAGACACACCCTTGCAGATTTCAATCGACAAAGATTAGAATACATCTCCTTCCCCTGGCAAAGCATAACATACTAATACACATGCTAATATACGAATCCGTTAAAAGATTTTTTTAGCTACATTAATTAGGTAGCTTGGGACCCGGGAACACTTCCATAACAACCCCGATGTACACTGCTACATCGATTAGAAGAATGGCAGCTATGCTCATAGTGATCTTGTTCTCCACTCTTATTCCAAGGTCACCACAGCCACCAGATCCAGTCTATATCCAAGTCAGAGGGTCCACTGCAGTCACTTGGTATCCAGTATATATCTAGCCCAGATGGAGTAGATCAGCACCTAGAAAGGACCTCTACAGCCCTGAAAGACTGGCGGAGACCAGGACTAGAGCCCAGGGGACAGATCCCCTGCCAAGACCTTATCTCAGACAGACCACCGGGACAGAGACCATAGAAACAGATGATTCTTCTAGACAATCTGGCTTTGCTGGCAGCCTGGAATTGAACTGCTGGTTTGTCTGGTCAGAGGAGAACTGGCCCCCCAGCTGAGCCTGGTTTCTCCCAAGGTTTTTTCTCTCCATTCTGTCACTGATGGAGTTTTGGTTTCCTTGCAGCTGTCGCCTCTGAGCTTGCTTAGTTGGGGACACTTCATTTTGCAGCGATATCGTTGGCTTGATTGCAAGAGTGTTGCACAGATACTATTTAACTGAACTGGGCTGCATGCTGGCATCACTGAATTCCAATGATAGACTGCCTTTGCTGTCATTTTGCATTGTGACACGCTGCTTTCCTAATTGATGTTGTTCAGTTGCTTTGACGCAATCTTTTTTGTTTAAAGCGCTATATAAATAAAGATGACTTGACTTGACTTGACATGAGTCATATGGAACAATGTTATTTTAGTATTGTTGAGATACTATTTGTTTTTATTATTATTTAGATTCAGTTTTTATTTTTGTATTTTCTGTTTTCATTTTAATTTTGAAGTTTAGGAGTATTTTTTTAACTATGTCCTATAGGTTTTTTTTTTCTTTTAATTATAAAATAGCTTTCATTTTCAAGACGTTAAAAATTTATACATATAATTAAAAAAAATATTTAAATTATTTCATTTATTAAATATTATGCTAATTTTTTAACGTAGGAATTTTGCTTTTTGTTATGGTTCTTTATATTTAGGATTAAATTTTAGATCTTGGAGAAGTTTTCAAATCTGTGACATCAAAGATATTTCAAAAAGTCACTGAAACGTCGGGTGTGTTCAAAATAGTTTAGTGTGGCCTTCATAACCAAACGAATTCTGAAATATCTTACTGTTAATAAAATCCACCAATTATTATTAAAATTTGTCCCATGACTTAAGAACTGACCCCACTTATGTACAGATACAATGTTTGCCACAATGTAAGTCAGATCTTATTCATTTTGAGTCTAGGATTCGTTAGTGTTGCCAGATCTTTGAATAAGTGTGGAGTCGCGAGCCCAGTCAGATGAAATTTCAAACCGCAAATGCTTAATCTTGGAAATGCAGCTTTATGCAAAATAACTAGAGCTTATGTACTATACTTCTTCATATAAACTCGATCACTTCATAGGCCAAGTCAAAGATGCATATAACAAGTAATATGTAGCAGCCAACTAAGAGCATGCTGTAGAAGCAACACTAAACATTAAAGGCCAGATTCAGATTTTTTTTTTCTCCATATTGCACCAGATCAGGAAAAGACACTAACATGCAAGCAGAAAGGCGTAGGTTGCAATATTATCAAGATTAGTTGCAGGCCTCATTATAATGAAGCCAATCAGAATGGTTGTATATTTGCTTCTACCATGTAAATGGACAGATCAGATATTCCTTTTACCAATGTGAGTTGTATGACATAAAAGGAAAGGTGAGTGAATGACGATGGATGACATGGACTCTTTTCAGGCAGTGTTATAAGTCCGCATTTTTTCAGCCAGGTGTATGCTTGCCTGTTATCACTTGGGTCGTTTTTAGTCCGCTAGGTTAATGTAGACTTCCATCTCCCCCTGGAATGCAATTTTGACGGAGTGGATCCACGACGGAGGCGAAAACCACAACAACAAAAAAGAAAAGAAAAAAAAAAAGAATGATTGGGTTAGATTTGATTAACAATTGGACTGGTTTTGTTTCGCATACTTGTTGACTCTCGCAACTCTGGCAATTCACAGACCTGTTTACTCTTGGATTGTTTCGTCAAGTGTATAGAGTAAATGCAGATATTGAATATGGGTCACTTTTAAAAGAAGATGTAAGCTGGTCGTTAAAAAATAGTCAACAAATCAGAAGCAGTGTCAATGTGGCCTAACAGTGGTTTAGGTAAAAAGTCACTTTGGTCGTTGTAATAATACTTTGGTTGAACATAGCAGATACCAAATGCAAGAGATGCCCAAAACATTTCTGTGGTCACCATGGTGTCAATCATTGCAATTTTGAGATTTAATTCTGTTCTGTACACACACATGAAACAATAATTTAGGGGAATCTCTCCCATATTTAAATATAGTTGTCCTCCTGAAACTTTACAGTGTAGTACATGGCTTTTATTTATTTTTTATTCTTGCACCACACCAGAGCATGGCTTAAGCACCATTTGCAAATCCATACTTAGACACTAGTAATTTTATCGTTTGAGACAAACTCTTCAAAAAGATGCCTAAAGAGTGACAGCAGCTGTATAGTTATCTTTAAAACAGCACACATGGTTGAAAAAATAAAAAATATATTTTATATTCATATTGCTTGTTGCACAAACAAAAGAGAACCAGCAGACTGGTTTTCAGCTGATGATTCCTCAAGCTTAGGAGAAATAGAAGTGATAGTTGAGAGCAGCAAGCAGAGTGAAGACAGGGAATACTTGGAGAAGTGACTCATCAAAATCTGAGCACATTTTTTCATGACTGTAGAGTAGGACTTTTCAGTTTTGCTTTATCCGATGTTGTTACATTTAGAACAGATGAAAAACACATAAATTAACAGACCCTCAAGCATGACTCATGAATCCGAACAAAACATATGCCATGGAATGAAAAATGTCACAAACAACATCATCCCTGCTAAATACAAATGCAGCTGCTTTTGTGAATGGACATTGAAAAGGTCATTGGCTGGCCAGATTTACATGTGTTCATGATGTGCATTTTGCAATGTTTGCACACTGATTGTGATCAAATTGTGAGTTTGATGCATGTTGAAATCACAGAGTGTTAAGTCGGCAGAAGCTGATAAAGTGCTGCTTTCAGACTGAGTAGTGTAGTAACAGAGTGGTGACAGTAAAGGTGCCGGGGTAGGCTGTGGATGAGGGGTGAGGATGCGAGGGTTGTTAATCATAGCAGAGGGCAATCAATCTCACCTTGTTGCCTCATGTTACCTAAATGTGATTGAGTGCATTTGAAATACCTTGTATGATTGCCTCTGTTCGCTCATTTAAGTATTATAATTTAATCAGATAAACCAGAGGGAGCTCAGTTCAGCTGCTCATTTATCTCCCCTCACCTGCGCTCCTCCTGTTCTCACCCAAGCCTCATTCACTCATGCTCCCTAACCGTGAACAGAGAAATGGATTGGGGAATGTTAGTAGTTGCTCATTGATAATATTCCCTTCCACCATAGGCGTTCCAAATCAAAGATGATGCCAGCTGGTGCTGGTTACACATCAAACCAGTGAAGTCAGACCATCGAAGTGACATTGTGATTTCATGTCTCGTTGCAAATCTGAACTCTGGCCTTAACCCCACATTGGAACTATTACTATAGTTAATTTATGGAAAGAAGGGAAGATTGATTTATAGTCTCAGAAAGAATATAGTGCATTCAATTCAAGTTATAATCAGTCAATGTAGTCAATGTATTTTTTTTTCAAATTATTTATTAAATTGATTGTATTAATATATAATTATTGGTTATTTTTTTCTTCAAAACGTTTATTCAGAAAGACATTAAATTAGTCCAAGTGAGAAGTGAACTTCTATTCATCAAAGAATCTGATATTTTAGGCAGTAAATCAACCAAATTAGAATGATTTCTAAAAAAAAAAAAAAAAAAAAAAAAAAAAACAATGATGCTGAAATTCAGCTTTGATCACAGGAGTAAATTACATTTTCCAAAATATTAAATTTGATAACAAATCCAGACTTGATAACCATACTAGGCTTCTTTTTCAAAGAATAATAATAATAAAAAAAAAGAATAATAGTCTATGCTGACACAATATGATTTTCAGCTATGGAAGTGGGATACTTTCATCAAAATTCACAAACAGTGTTATTTTAATTATCATTGATATACTATCATTGTTTTGTTAATATTTAGAATTTTTTTTTAATTTCTTTGTATTAACTTTAATTAAAGTTTTAAGAATTTTGTTAATATTTTCTGTAATTATAATTTTTGTTTATTTTTTCATTTTATTTATTGTTTATTTAGTTTAGTAATTAAAATGCTTATTTAAGTCTCTCCTCTCTCTCTCTCTCTCTCTCTCCCCTCTATATATATATATATATATATATATATATATATATATATATATACTTAAATGTAAAAATAAATGAGGATCAATGGCCAGAAAAATAAATGTATAATATATACAGATGGTAGACAACCAAAATGGAATTTTCTTCACAGCATTACCACCATAGAGGAGCCACAGCGTTAACTTGCTGCAAGTAAAGTGTGATATCAAATTCGTGTGAAACTAACGCCCAGGTAGCACAAAGGGAGGGCGGATTCACGAACTGGATATAGTATAAAATAGAGATAAAAGGAGGAGAGTAAAACAACAATAACATTGTAGTATAACATTGTACCATCTTTAAAAGCCATTAAAAAAATGTACAGTGAGTTAATTTCAAAATGTACTGGATAGTCTTAGGCTACAGTCTACTCATCAAAATTAAAAGAGAGGCATTTACACCCAGAGATCTTATACTTACTGTATTTATTAAACAGTCTAGAAGCTAAAATATAAAGACTGTTTACATATATCACGGATAAAAGCTAAATATTTTCATTTGGTTATTCTTAGTTTAAAAATCCTTCAGAGTTCCATTGCAGATCCCGAAATGAGAGCAGTCCAGCATTTATAATAATTGTAGTAATTCTACTATTATTCTTGAGATTTTTCAGACTACTGCTTGC
>NC_056596.1:19079614-19079799 GCF_018340385.1 Cyprinus carpio | reverse complement strand
CCAATAAAGCATTTTTTTTAAACAATTTCTGTTTCAGCTGTTTGATCGCGCTGGTGCCTCGCGCGAAATTACAAATGGCATGGGATTTTAAAGCATAACAACTGAAGGTCTACGAAACGGTAGCCAATAAAGCATTTTTTTTAAACAATGGCACTTAAAGTTTTGAACTAAAATATTATTTCAAA
>NC_056596.1:19079016-19079552 GCF_018340385.1 Cyprinus carpio | reverse complement strand
CTTACAATGAAATACGTCTTCCTCCAGGTAGACTGAATGTTTTCTCTCTCTCTCTCTATATATATATTTAACTCTCTATTTAACAGCAAAAACTTACAATGAAATACGTCTTCCTCCAGGTAGACTGAATGTTTTTTCTGTCTTGCTAAATGTTGGGCTCATGATCAGTAAGTTGTATTCGCTCAAACTAATTTAGTTAAATCAAAATTTGCGGACTTTGAAGCTGGGTGCAGTTAGCGCAAGTCACGTGCGCTGTGAAGCGGGAGCAGCTGATGGAGGACTCCGCTTGGTCTTATAGCCTTCCGCAAACGCTACGTTCACAAATAATGATTTTCGTAAAATAATGATTAATTATCAATNATATACAGATGGTAGACAACCAAAATGGGAACTACCACCGCGCGTACCGCCGCCGCAGGGCCGCAGCGTTAACTGCAAGTAAGTCGCGTGTTAAATTCATTCGCGAAACTAACGCCAGGTGGCACAAAGGGACGGATTGCGAACTGAATGTAATTGTAAAATGAGATAAAAGGAGG
>NC_056596.1:19077856-19078161 GCF_018340385.1 Cyprinus carpio | reverse complement strand
CAACACACAGTTCCTCACAGCCAAAAACAGACCGAATTCAGTTCAGCTGGAGGGGGCTGGGGGTAGTTCTGAATAGCTTGTGGGGGTAGATATAAATGTGTGAATCTCTTGGTCTTTCATATGGACAGTGTCTTATAAGGGTATCAAACTTGCAGAACAGGTTTAGATAGGACTCGTCATTTTGGTTTTAGGGCAACATTGAAGAAAGGTTTTGATCCACTTCAAATGTTGACTAATGTTTAGCGCAATATAGTTTATTAGTTATTATAACTTCAGAGGAAGTTGCCTTAACTCAAAAAAATAAA
>NC_056596.1:19077647-19077718 GCF_018340385.1 Cyprinus carpio | reverse complement strand
GTGATCCATCTATGATGTTTTATAGGCTTTTTTAGATTTGGGAATACACATGCGTTACAGACATGACCAGT
>NC_056596.1:19077392-19077501 GCF_018340385.1 Cyprinus carpio | reverse complement strand
TATAATATGAATGGATAAATAAATAAACACTCAAAAACTCACTAAGAATCCACCATCTATATCATCTTTCCCTGAATCCCCCTCTCTCTCACTCTGCACATCTAGTTTC
>NC_056596.1:18863788-19076986 GCF_018340385.1 Cyprinus carpio | reverse complement strand
ATATAGGGGCAGGAGATTTACATATTTATACATTTCATATAGTAAATCAAAATCACACAAAGAATGCCGGCTTTTTCATGATTATATAATATATATATATATTATATATATTTATTTATTTATTTATTTCTTTTTTTTTTTTGTTAAAATTAAAACAACAGGTCAGTAAACAAGCTAATTAAGAGACCTGCGTTTTATACACCATATTGCCTGTTTTTGCTCTATTTCTACAGCAAAAAATAATTCCAAACACAGCCACAAGTCCGGGATACAAGGAAACACGGTGAGAGATCCAAATGTCGTTCAACCGTTTAAATGATTCGGTTCAAAGTCGCAATGACTCACTTATTAACAGTGACTTGCTGACAAATACTGGCCATTTTAATTTTCACATTTAAAGCATCTTTTTGATTTTTTTTTTTTTTTTTTTTTTTTTTTTTTTTTAAATAACTAATTTCTTATTTC
The DNA here is from genome assembly GCF_018340385.1 of Cyprinus carpio. Taxonomy (NCBI): domain Eukaryota; kingdom Metazoa; phylum Chordata; class Actinopteri; order Cypriniformes; family Cyprinidae; genus Cyprinus; species Cyprinus carpio. The sequence goes on along the minus strand of NC_056596.1, from coordinate 19,076,521 downwards.
AAATGAGTATTCAACATTTTATGTCTTGTATATCAAAACATTATTCATGCATTTGTAACTGCAGGTTAAATGCATTCATGTCCTGCATTAAACAATGTGTAAATACATCTAAATGCCACTTCCAATGAAGCTTCTGCATTTCCTCTGCATTGAAAAGATGACTTTGTTGATACTGATTTGCCTGGTAACAGCCCAAATGTCTTATTATTCTAAATAACTGATTCCTTTAATTAAAAACAACTAGTTTGAGATTAATAGGCCTCCAGGGGTGTCAAACTCAGTTCCTGGAGGGCCGTAGCCTTGCAGAGTTTAGTTCTAACCCTGCTCCTGCACACATATCATGTAGTTTTTCAAATAAGACTAAATGGTTAAATTAGCTGGATCAAGTGTGTTTTATTAGGGTTATATCTAAACTGTGCAGGACTGTGGCCATCCAGGAACTGAGTTCGACACCGATTTTTAGTCCCATTTTTCCTTCCCTCCCACTGTTAAAATGTAACTAAGTAACTTTTACTCTGAGTAAATTTTAAAAGAGCTACTTTTTACTTTTAATTGAGTAGATTTTTAGACTGGTACTTTTACTTGTACTTAAGTAAAATTTAATTAATGTAATGGTACTTTTACTTGAGTAGAATATTTTTGTAATGCCAGTGAAAGTACTTTTAACACCCATGAGTCAAGCAAAATCACAGTTAGACCTCCTGAGTCAAGTCAAGTCACTCTTGATCTTCATGGGCAAAGTCAAGTCACCAATGATCTTCAGGAGCAAAGTCAAGCCACCAATGATCTTCATGAGCAAAGTCAAGTCACCAATGATCTTCATGAGTCCAGTCAAGACACAGTTGATCTTCCTGAACAAGGTCAGGGTACTATGAACCTTCATGAGTCAAGTCAAGCCACAGTTGATCTTCCTGAGCGAAGTCAAGACACAGTTTGATCTTCCTGAACCCAGTCATATCACCACGGATCTACCAGAGCCTCTGTCACATCTCAGCCGATCTTCCTGAGCGCTTCACGTCTCTGCTGAACTACCAGAGCCTCTTCACGTCTCTGCTGAAACTACCAGAGCCCCTTCACGTCTCTGCGGAACTTCCAGAGCCTCGTCATGTCTCAGCCGAACTTCCTGAGCGCTCAACCTATCCTGTCATGACCATGGAGGCCATCTACCATCTCCTCAGGGCCACGGAGGCCACCCTTAACCTGTTCATATTCTCTATTTCAGGCTTACCTTACAAGACTTGCTCTCCTGTGCCATCGATCCCACTGTGGTGGTCTTCTGCGCCGCTCTGGTGGGCTCCTGTCTCGACCGCACGGTTGTGGTGGTCTTCTGCGTCTCCCTGGTGGGCTTCTGTCTTGACCGCACGGATGAGGTGGTCTTCTGCACTGCCCTGGTGGGCTTCTCTCTCGACCGCACGGCTGTGGTGGTCTTCTGCGCCACCCTAGTGGGCTTCTGTCTCGACCGCACGGCTGCTGTGGTGGTTTTTGGCGCCACCCTGGTGGGCTTCTGTCTCGACCGCATGGCTGTGGTAGTTCTCTGCACTGCCCTGGTGGGCGTCAGTCCCGTCTGCTCGGTTTGTGGTGAGCTCCAGTTCCATCTGCGCCACCCCCGGTGGGCTCCAGTTCCCACTGCTCCACTCTGGATTCCCGCCCTGTCGGCTCTGCCCTGGGACCCTGAACTTTTCGTTCCCTCCTGGCCTCTTTGTTTTGTTGTTGTTGTTTTTTTGGTGTTTTTTTTTTTTTCCGGTCTCTGTTTCCCTTTATGGACCTGGCCCTCTGTCCCTCCCCCTTATCCTCCACCAGTCCACCTCCCTCCTGGTCTCTGTGTTCCTTGGTTTGTTTTTTGTGTTCGGTGGAGCATCTGGGGTGTATTCCAGAAAAGCAGGGTTAACTTACCATGAACTAAACCCTGAACTCTCGGTTGATTAACCCCAAACCTTGCTTACTCGAGGTATGTGGTTCCAAAAACACATCCGGGAGTAAGTTCATTCAACTCAGAGTATGTTCCTTGTTTAGACTCAAGACATTCTCAACAGAGCGACGAATCGACGAGTCACTATGGAAACGGACGCTAAGAAAAAGCGAGCCATGCTGTTTCTTTCTTCTTCTTTTGTTCATTTGTTGTTTACATGCTTAGTGCATATCGCCACCTAATTGAATTTTTTTTTTCCATTTAGTCTTTAATCCCTGAGAAGAATATGAATTATATTGTTTAAAATTAGACATTATATAAAATGCCTCTCCATGTGTGAGAATAACATGTAATAAATAAAAGAAATAAATATATACATAAGTTAAACATTACCTTGTCATAGTCTTTTATAATTTATACAGATAACTCTTATATATGCCAATAAAAGAAATAATCATATTAGAATAATATATTACCTTATTTATTACTTATATTAGTGCTTCCTCATTAACATTATAATAGGCTATATTACATATTGTAATAATGTTGTGCGCTAACTGTCACACCCACTGAAGGCTCGCTGAAGTGAACTAACCCTGGAACATAACCTGCTCCGGAGCAGGTTAAGTTCAGAGAGTGAGTTGCTATGACTACCAACATACCCTGAAAGTTACCTCCATTTTTGGAACCGAAAGTTGAGGTTATCCGCTTACTTACTCTTAAACATACCTGGGTATGTCACCTAACCTGCTTTCTGGAATACCCCCCTGGTAGCTGCTCCTTAGAGGAGGGGGTAATGTCACAGTGTCTGGTCTGTGTTTCCCTGGGTGTCCACTAGTGGTCTCACTTCCCCATAGGCACCCCACTGCAGGCACTACATTTCCCACTAAGCCTTGTCCCTTCATCACGGTTAATTGCACACCTGTTTATTGCCCTGAGCTGTCCCCACTTTCATCGTCTTCACCTATCTATATAAACCGGTCTGTTTTTCTATCTGTGTCATGGAGTCCTCTTTTTCCGTCACCCGGGTTTTCTCTCGCGTTCCCTTGTGTCTTCTTGTTTCTTGTTTTGGACTGCTTTCCCTGTTATTGACCTCTTCCCTGTTTTTGGATTTGTTATTGGATGACCCCATTAAATACACTGCATTTGGATCTCTCGTTTCCTGTGTTCAATCGTGACAGGATGTTAACACAATGCACGTGATATGTGCTGTGATTGGCCAATGTTAAGGTCTGTCTATGTACCTACTATGAAGAAGAAATTAACATACTTGATAACTCATATCATATTTAATGAAAAACATTACTTCTCACATTAATTGATATACTGTTCTAGCCTGTATGCATGAATGAGGTAATGTGGATTTTTTAAATATTCCTTTAATAATTAAAAAAAAAGTATTGCATGCACAAAATAATGCTTTTTTTGAATCATGTACCATAAGCATAGCTTTATCCACAATGTATAGTAAAGACCTTGTTTTTTTGTGAACAAAGAAGACATCATGATCATGTGTAATAAATCATAATCATAATTTGTTTACCCTTACCGTAAAGTGTTACCGTTTTTATGAATGAATGACTTAATCCACCTGTTGCTTTGGCTTTCATCAACAACCGCTTGCGCCACCTGCTGGTGAGCGACTGACAGCAGCTGGAGATCACGCAATGGGGCTCTACTGCTATTCTTGCAGGTCCTGGATGTGAAATGGCAAATTTTCTGTTGAATTTGAACCACTGAATTTGTGGAAGCGAATTTGTAAAGTATAATAAAATGTACCGAAATTTGCCGGTCAAATATTATACATTGTATTTTTAGATAGACTGAATATTTTGAAAGTGAATTCTGGAAGGTAAATATGAATTATTGAATTTTTTAATTATCCTATGAAAACGGGTGTGAAATATTTTGAATAAAAGTATTACAGCTTAAATAAACAACTATGTTAAATTTAAGGACCGAAAAATGCAAGCCCTAAAAACTGCAAGGAAATACAAGGCATTAAAATGCAAGCACCGTTAATGCCTAAGCAAGCTCTGAAATCCGATGCGGGACCTTATTTGGGCAGATCCCCCTCCTCACACATCATCATGAAAAACATTTGCTGACCTGTAGCGTGCATATATTTAATGAAAAAGCACATATAATAATGCTAATGTCAATAACGTTATCCCCTTTAAAATATAAAATAATAATAAATGTAAAAAAGAAAAAGAAAAAAAAGATGTTTTATTTCTACAGTAATAAACTTCTGTGATTGGAGGATGCTGATTTGCACGTGTCTGTGTCTGAGGGGGAGAGGAGGCTTCAGTGCTTAATTGGAGGATCAAACAATGGCGAAAAGACAACTTAATTTACGAGATTATTTTAGACAGGGACCAACGTCTAAAACCAAACAGGTCAGAATTATCATAGATACCGATAGCAAAGGTTCAATGTCACCAGCTGATGATGTTAACACAAAGGAAGACGAAACAACCCTACGATGAACAGAGCGTCGACAACTACAGAGAGTTTCTGGCAGGCCAGGGGAAGAAGCATGTGGAGGTGAGAAAACAAGCACCGAAGATGGAGGAAAGCCAAAAAACGGGGGCAACATAGACTAAAGCAGAGTTTAAAACAAAAAAGACAATATATCCTTGGCTTGTTATGGAGGGGTCGCATCTGGGCTGCACATTTTGCAAAAAGGTTGGAAGCCTGGGTCCCGAAAAATTAGCGGGGATGAAACTGTCAAAAGAGTGGGTGACATGCTATGTAAAGTCATCAGGCAAAGATCTTAAAAAACAACAGAGGGCATTTAGGAAAAAAGGTTTTTGAACATTCTCAGACGAAGGCGCACATTGCAGCACTTAACATTATCAAAAAGGCAAAAGAAGACTCATTACAAAAAAACAATAATAAATAACCTGTCTGATGAAATGAAAAACTACTGCAAGAATTTTTCGTACAGCTTACAAAGAAGCGAAGCGCCACAGACCGGCGTACGGCTTTGAAAGTAAAATTGATTGCCAGGAGTTAAATGGTCTTGACATGGGAAGAGTTCTGCACTCTAATGTGGTGTGTGCCAGCATTCAGAGCCATATTTCACTTGAAATGAAAAATAAATTATTCGAAAAAGATTGTTGCTTGCACTCCTAAAATTGGTCTGATGCTTGATGAAGCAAACTAGTTTAAGCAGAAAGAGTGCTTTAATCATTTACGTCAGATTTCAGCTGCCTGACATGGAGTCGCCTGAGAATATTTTTGTTGAACTTGTTGACTAGAAGACCAAAGTGCCCAAGGAATTGTCCATAAATTATGTGCTTTGGAGAGGTTTCATTTTAGACAGGATTTTTTGTGTCTAAAACCCTAATAAGTCTCTCATGCGATGGAGCATCAGTTATGCTCGGCCGCAAGTCTGGGGTGGCAGCCAGACTTAAATCACTTTTCACAAATATGTTGGTGTGGCACTGCTCAGCGCATCGACTGGAGCTCGCAGTCGGCGATACGATGAAAGTGTGAAGGGGCGGTCACACTAGACTTTGAATATGTGAAATTTTTTCGGACACCGCTGCGAATATGGGCGGGAGCAGGTTAACGGTCTCCCCTCAGTTATCACAACATGGATTAATGTGCTTGTACTGTGCCTTTTGCAATAAAATGTGTCCTCATTCAAATGTACCATCTGTTCCTGTTTCCATTGACACTGCAAACCATGAAGCTTTTGTTTTTTTTATAATCTTTTAAAGATGTATTATATAAAATAGGATGCTGCGCTACGGCTAAAATTAGCGCTTCCTTAATTTTTGAATTTCTGTACAGAGAGGTCACGTAGTGACGTATTGATATTCTACTGATCCCCCGTCTTCACCGTGATGCACAATTCGAAGGTCAGAGTTCACCAAACTTGAACTCTGGAACACAGCGAAATGCGAAATTTTTCGCATGAGCTTGCGTTTCCGGTCTAGCGCATTCACATGCGTATGAATGGAAGTCAAGGGAACGAACACTGCAGCAGGGGGAGCTTAAAGCGTTAATAAATCACTTTAGGATTTTCATGGATAAACTATACACAGTGTACAGCACATCAAACAAAAACAGAATGAGCTTAAAAATGTGCTGATGAATTAGACATTCAGTTGTGCAGAATTGGCCAGGTCTTGGACAATAGATGGGTTGCATCAAGTTTTAGATCTGTCGAAACATATGGAAAAATTATCTGCCCTCTACAATCACTTCAGTCAGGCAGCAGAAGATTCCTCCCGCGACAGCGTTACCCATGCTAGCTACAGTGGCCTTGCTAAATCGTTTGTCCTCATACAGTTTCGTCCAAAAATCTCGCCTCATGTACGATGCACTTCAAGAATTGTCTGAGCTGTCCTTGGAGCTCCAAAAGCAAGACTGTACAGTTGTGGCCAAAAGTTTTGAGAATTACATAAATATTAGTTTTCAAAAAAAGTTTGCTGCTAAACTGCTTTTAGATCTTTGTTTCAGTTGTTTCTGTGATGTACTGAAATATAATTAAAAGCACTTCCATACGTTTCAAAGGCTTTTATCGACAATTACATGACATTTATGCAAAGAGTCAGTATTTGCAGTGTTGGCCCTTCTTTTTCAGGACCTCTGCAATTCGACTTTGCATGCTCTCAATCAACTTCTGGGTCAAATCCTGACTGATAGCAACCCATTCTTTCATAATAACTTCTTGGAGTTTGTCAGAATTAGTGGGTTTTTGTTTGTCCAACCGCCTCTTGAGGATTGACCACAAGTTCTCAAATGGGATTAAGATCTTGGGAGTTTCCCAGGCCATGGACCCAAAATTTCAACATTCTGGTCCCGAGGCCACTTAGTTATCACTTTTGCCTTATGCACGGTGCTCCATCGTGCTGGAAAATGCATTGTTCTTCACCAAACTGTTTGTTGGGTTGTGGAAAGAAGTTGCTGTTGGAGGGTGGTTTGGTACCATTCTTTATTCATGGCTGTTTTTTGGGCAGAATTGTGAGTGAGCCCACTCCCTTGGATGAAAGCAACCCCACACATGAATGGTGTCAGGATGCTTTTATGTTGGCATGACACAGGGACTGATGGTTAGCGCTCACCTTTTCTTCTCCGGACAAGCTTTTTCCCAGATGCCCCAAAAAACAATCGGAAAGGGGCTTCATCGGAGAATATGACTTTGCCCCAGTCCTCAGCAGTCCATTCACTATACTTTCTGCAGAAGATCAATCTGTCCCGATGTTTTTTTTTGGAGAGAGAAGTGGCTTCTTTGCTGCCCTTCTTGACACACCAGGCCATCTTCCAAAAGTCTTCGCCTCAACTGTGCGGTGCAGATGCGCTCACAACCTGCCTGCTGCCCCGGGGGCCATTCCTGAGCAAGCTCTGCACTGGTGGCACTCCAGTCCCCGCAGCTGATTCCTCTTTAGGAGACGATCCTGGCGCTTGCTGGACTTTCTTGGACGCCCTGAAGCCTTCTTTACAAGAATTGAACCTCTTTCCTTGAAGTTCTTGGTGAAACCTATAAATTGTTGATTTAGGTGCAATCTTAGTAGCCACAATATCCTTGCCTGTGAAGCCATTTTATATGCAATGCAATGATGGGTGCACGACATTTCTTTGCAGGTCACCATGGTTAACAATGAAGAAGACAATGATTTCAAGCATCACCCTCCTTTTAACATGTCAAGTCTGCCATTCTAAACCAATCAGCCTGACATAATGATCTCCAGCCTTGTGCTCGTCAAACATTCTCACCTGAGTTAACAAGATGATTACTGAAATGATTCAGCAGGTTCTTTTAATGACAGCAATGAAATGCAGTGGAAAGGTTTTTTGGGGATTAAGTTAATTTTCATGGCAAAGAAGGACTATGCAATTCATCTGATCACTCTTCATAACATTCTGGGAGTATATGCAAATTGCTATTATAAAAACTTAAGCAGCAACTTTTCCAATTTTCCAATATTTATGTAATTCTCAAAAAGTTTTGGCCACGACTGTACAATCATAGCAGGTCATAGAGCTATTTGTAACGAGGCAAGGGTGTTTGAGGCAATGTCTGAGAGACCTGGACGTCATAGCCAAATCATTCAAAATGCTGTAAATGACAGCATCTTCCAAGGCGTTCCTCTGCATCCAGGATGAAGAGATGGAAAAGGAATTGACCACAAGGTGTTTTTTTTAGGAGTCTGGCGAGAAGCCTAGAGAATCACATTGCTATCGTACGAAGGGCCAGAAGGGGACCGGACGGGGTACAAAAAAATTCATCGAAGAGTTAAAAGTGCTTTTTTTCCTGAATACTGGCCTCAGGATGCCAGAGCAACGCATGGTGATAAAGAAACTGAGTCACTTTGTCAACCGTTTGGCATTGACAGCCCTTGAACTGCCATTCGGGCTTTGAGGGAATATCGAGAGAATGGTGGCCGGCTCATCCCCGGCAGGATTTAAAAGAACTTTTGACTGCTGTTACCACGGTTCCGATTTCAAGTGCAGAGTGGTAAGAGGGGTTTTCTCAAATGAACTTAATTTTGCAGTGCCAACCAATCATCTCTTCACACCTCCACAGTTTCGTTGCTTTTATTTCTCTGCCTTGTTGGACCACCATTATCTCAGTTTAACCCCATTCCATACGTGAGGTCATGGATTTCAAAGGGACACAGGACTGCAAATGACTCCAGAAGCAAAGCATGATCTAGAGAGACCGAGGGGAAATTGATGCCTGTTTTATGGTAAATTTTAAACAACTAGAATGGTAAGAATGACATTATCTAATTGTGTCTCTGCAGTGTTAAATTGTTAATTTGTGTTTTTCGTTATTACAAAATCATAGCTAATTGTGCACAATTGCCTTTGTTTTCATTAAATGTCATACAGTACAGTTGTCAGTACAAAATCATAGAACATTGTGGACAATTGCCTTTATTTTCGCGTTAAATGAAAAGACAATTTTTTTTCTGACATAGTGGTCCTATAGTTTGCTTTGCATAAAATAAAATGATTTACAGCAAAGATTTAATAATATACTTGACCAAAGAAACGCGTTAAATTAATATTATATAAATAAATAAATAAATAACATTTAAACGTCTTTTTCCGAAAAGACCGATGCAACATGTTTAGGTGACTGATATAGCGTCCCTGTAGTTTGCGTTGCATAAAATAAAATGATTACACAAAGAAAGAAACGGTTTTATAGATTAAATAATATACTCGACCAAATAAATGCAAGTCGGCGGCACAGATAACTACTCTTTAGGTAGCAAAATATCAGCGCTCATTACGGCCCCTCTGTTGTCCTGTCCCGGAGCTGGTTTACAAAAAAACTACTCCAAAAAAAAGGGGGGGGGGGGGTTAAATAAAATAACCAAGGATTTTGCAATGCACAGTATAAAAGCACTAATGCAAGCTGTTGGTCCACCAAAGTGATTGCACGAATGTTCCGTTACCTCTCCCTCCTCCAATCACATGCCGGATCCGTCACCACGCTTTGTTTCGGGACCTCGCAATTTACAATTTAAGCACTGTGTACAACTGATCTTAAAGATGTTTATCAGATGTTTGTACACAGCAGATGATTTCCAGATCAAGTGCTCTTAGTTCATCTTGCAGACATGCTATGGGAATATGCGTTAATGTTTAACCCCGCTACTTAAAACCGTTCCCCTGCTCTTGAACACCGCTTTTATAGTTTTGGAATAAACTATGTGAAGGAGATCAAAAAAAAATCCCATAAACGTCAAATAATATATTGTATTGTACATAAAGCCTATATCAAATGTGAACCCTCGTGCAGGTGTGTGTGACGCTTGCCCGTTGTTGTTTACCGTTTTTATGGTAAGTCATTCCTATGGTTCCGCCGGTGTTTATTACCAGGACCCTCGCCTCAGCATCTGGATTGCTGGAGAAACTCTTACTCGAATAATCTTGACCCAGCGACTAGTCATCCTTTCTGAATGGACAGCCGACACAGGGATTGCACACAGTTTCGATTGCACGTAGAAGGAACTTACTGCAGCCGGCAGATCTGCGCGGGGCTATGCCTGGGACGGGGCTGCACTTGTCGCTTCCCATGCTGATAGCAGGCCACGCCCACTTGAGCCAATTCAAAAGCGAAAGTGAAAGTTGCACGTTTCAGTAAATCTGAGCGATTGCACGCTTTCGAATAGGCTACACAAGCCCACGGACTACAAGAAGTAGGGAGTACAGAATCCCAACTTAGGTTAAAGCAGAGAAACACTAATAAACTAGACTAAAACGTTCGTCAAGATAAATAAATAAATAAAATAAATAAGAGCAGACTGAAAGTTTGAAGTAGTTGTAGTTTAAACGTTTAAAAGTTTATACAGATAGATAGATAGATAGATATTTAGATAAATAGCTAGATAGATAGATAGATAGATAGATAGATAGATAGATCGAAAGATACTGTAGATAGAAAATATAGCCTCATAAAGCACCATGTTCCCCCCCCCCCCCTGAATGTTCCAGGAAAAGATTATAGAGTATCGGACCTGGTGGTTATTAAAAAATAAATAAAAAAATCAGCCAAAAGTGGAAAAGCGTAATCGGATGAAGCAGCACACACACTCAAAAAACAGTTCAATGTTAAGAGCAAAAGTAAAAGCCTTACATGTCTATCTGTGTGATGTTGTCCCCACAAAGATGAAAAATCTAAAATCCTTGTCCTTGTGGAGACATTTTTATGGTCCCCATGAGGAAAAAAGCTTACAAATCATACAGAATTAAGCTTTTTGATAATCTAAAAATGCAGAAAGTTTTCTGTGAGGGGTAAGTTTAGGTCTAGGTTTGGGTTTGAAAATATAATCTGTGCAGTATAAAAACCATTATGCCTATGGAATATCCCAACATATGTGTGTGTGTGTGTGTTAAATTTCTCTCACTGATAAAAAATTAATTAACCCATTTAAATGTGGCAATAAATGCCAGTGAATTCGAAATGTTACAAAATGTACATCTGTAAATTCTGAAAAAGTGAACATGACCCAGTGGGGAAATGATGTTGAAAAGACATCAAATTAACATCAAACATGGATGTCAAAAACAGGTCAAATATGCAATATATGCAAACTGATGTCAAAAACTTGACATGACATTGATTTTGATATAAACTGAACGTAAAACATATTGGCCTACATATACATTCTCAGTTTATCCAGAATCGTGTCGCTCTACTTGGTTCATTTCTTCACATGTCATGTAAACAAATGTAAATGTAAATGTAAATAATAAATGACACAGATAAAGTATCAAAGATGTGGTCAGTGAGGCTAATGGTTGTTCTCAGGTGCTAAGCCCCTTATCTCTTCCAACCCTAGCAATGGCCCTGGTTTAGAGACTTGGTGTTCAGACACTTTGATATGTTTGCTGCTTATTTATTTTTACTGCCTTCTGGAATGCAATGTCTTCTTTAAAATAGTAACACCGTGACTACACCGGACACGACAGTTGTCGCGCCGCACCACGCTGCAACAGCTAAAGCGACATTTGAAAATCATTTGAAATTTGTGTCAATACGTCAAATAGAATGCAGCAGCAGTTTTCTGTCTGGGATTTGTCATGTCGTGCCGCATCCACTGTAGACAGCATCACTGATTATAATGAGATTTATAGTGTTTTTTTCCCAGGATGAAATGGAAGGTGCTGAAGTTGTGCTGGTCTCATTTATTCAATTCACTTATTTCTTCTCAGTCTCTCCTCTTATTGCTTTTACAAACTTGAGGACACAGCAATTTGATTGACACAAATGTTATTATTATTATTATTCATTAGTATAGTAGTAGTATTACTAATTTATTGCATTACTTTTATCCCGCATAGAAGTATAGTTAATTACTTTAACATATAAATATAAAGTTCAGCAGATACGTGCTCACAAAAATCAGATGTATTTAACAGAGAATAATTGGTCGTCTTCAGTTTAAGGACTTCCTGTGTTATGATTTATGATTGCACATTTAGAGATTTAATGTGTGTTTTACAGTCTTACAGTGAGTGGGCGACTTGGAAGGATTCAAGACTTGTCAGTTAGCTGGGGTTGATCCGACCATGTGCAGTTATGATGGACAAATGCCCATTGAAGGGGAAAGTTAAACCAAAAACAAAAATTAAAACAAAACCAAAACACACTCAACCCAAACCAATCCTACTTTAACTGTATATTCGCCCAGGCCTGGGCCTGGGTAATTTTTGAGGTCTGGTAGAAAATTATGATATGAGCTACAAAATAACATAGGGTGTAAACTCATATGGATTAATCATTAAAAGAAACACACGCATTCTTATTGCTATGACGATGATTCCGCAATGTCTATTAAACATTTGAATCACATGGGAATATTTAAACCTGCTTTCACACAGCCACTTATCCAGAGACACCTGCCCTCATTATGTAAGCTTTATGTCTGAAACAGCTTCACAAATAGTCTACAAAATAGGCTACATTTCTGTTTTGCAAACCATTAAATAAAAACAAAAGTATTAGGGTAAAGGTTTACAGTCGCAGATATATGATGTTGCAGCAACTGCGTTCCAAATAAGAAACTGACCTTTGGAACTCATGTTATGCGTCAAATATAGATTGTATATGTTACATTAGGCAAGTATAGCAACCCAGTGACTGTTAAAATGCATTTGATGTCTAATTCATTCAAGAGTACAAGAGTTCATTAATTTATTTCAAATATTTTTTACATATTTTTATTTTTAAAAGGCTCATTTATAACATTATAGGCTCATTTATAACAATAAATAAAAAAAATAAGAAAGTGAATAAGCCTACATATTATTTTGTTTTTGTCTAATGTTGTTTGTTTTCAGAATCATAGAAGAGCCGATATCTCTATTCTAAAAATCAATTATCCAGAGTCATGTTTACACATTTGTGAGGTACAAACACACTAGGACGAAGTAGATCAACAAAAAGGTATTGTAAATAGAAAATCAAGGAGAAAGGCGAGTAAACAAAAATCACATAGAGGAGAATGGACACTAAACTGAGAACAGAGCACAACTAATAATGGGAAGCTAATAACGAAAATTGATGACATACACCTGAACCAAATGACACAATCAACAAGAGACAGAAACTAGTTCACAGGGGAACAGGTTAACAGAAAACAACAGACATGTGACAGTTCGCCCCGCCGGGAAAGGTGCGTCCCTGCGCGTAAACATATTCCATCTGAGGAGGAAGGGTGGGGGCTCCGGAGGAGGGCGAGGAGCAGGAGCAGGGCAGAGAGGTGGCAGAAACAAAAAGAGTTTTGCAAAATAATTTTATATTATTATTTATGTTTATGGAAATTTTCATAAACCTTCTCACCAATGTCGATATCAAACTAACACAAGAAAAAAAAAGAAAAAGAACTCAAGCTCACATGGAGATAAATAAACAGTCAGTGATTAAATGTAGTGAGAGATTTTCTCTCAGTGTTGTTTGATTAACATGAATGGCAGACAGGACAAAATACCTCACAAACTCTATTAGCCGCTAATGCGCGGCTTACACACTCCTCTCACACAGAAAGAGAGACAGCGCGTGCATAAAGTGTTGTTGGTTCATTAGCCTAAAGTCAGTTGTTTTAAACCACAGTGCTTAAAAACACGTGCAAACATGAAGTTTTCGTGACTACACGCACAGCAACATGACATGAGCATGGATGCTGTTATTCACGTTTCTGGCTGCATCCCTGTGTAATAACATGTAAGACTGCTGTCATTCAAATGATGAAAAAGTATTGCCGTAAACAATGTATGTTGCGGCACCTCAAAATAAAGGATAGAGCATAATATGAAACGATTGACTTTTAATTTTGTCCATCCGATATATGTCATCATATTGCCAGCCCTACATGTATCCAGATAATTCCATACAACTGTTGACACTGCAATATGCAATTTGCAAAATTAACCTTGGCATTACTGCTTTTATTTGCATGAAAAGTGCAGAAGTGTGCTCAAATTTCTGTCTTTGTCTCTTCTCTAGAATGGCAAATTTATCCAGTCATACTTCCTGTTACTTCCTGACATTATTTTCCATACTTGGACAAACATCTTCTTAAAATACAAAGAGCTTAAGCCATGCTTTTTAAGTTTGTCCCTCTAAGGAGTAAACAATAAGATATGAATGTATTGTGATGTTGATAGTAAACATTTCATACTATTTCTGTACAAGCACATTATTTAGACTATATTATAGTACAGGTACTGTGTGTGTGTGTGTGTGTGTGTGTGTGTGTGTGTGTGTGTGTGTGTGTGTGTGTGTAATTTATGATGGCCAGGGTAGTGAGTGCACTGGAGTTACACAAGTTTGTGCACTCTTAGTGCTGAGTTGCAGCAGGAAGGGCATCCTGCATAAAAAGTGCCAAATCAGCTGTGCAGATTATTCAGCTGTGGTGACCTCTGACTATGGTAGCAAGCAGAAAGGGGAGAGAGAGACTTTGACATTAAAAAGCTATTTATTTTCCATTAAAAGCATTGTAAACATACATTTATAACTTACAACCAGTTAAAAAGACCCTTATCATCTACAAAAAACCAACCCCGTCTTTACAGTGCTATCCTTAGCTGATGTGGGGGCCCAGTGCGAGGTAGGGAGCAGGGCCCCCTCAATCTTTTCGTGATTGCGTTCCAAGTTTATTCACTACTAACACTCTGCCTCTGTAAGAAAGCCGGGCTTGAATCCATTTCCATCTCTGCAGCTTTCCTGTCACTTTTTCTATAAGTTCTTCCCTATTCCTTTTAATGTTCAGTACCAAAAAACAGCTCAAGTATCTTAACACCCTCTTTATTACAAAGGCACTGACGTGGAAGCTGAGATGGGTTCTGATCTGACCATTGATCCAAATACAATGTGTCAGTTTTTTTTTTTCCCAATTAACCCTTGCAGAAGATGCACTCTGAAAGATATTGAATCATGAAAGCAGATGTTTAACATCATCTTCAGTTCTATAGATAACTGTCATGTCATCAGCATAATCTGTAAATTTCACTGTTTGTGTATTTGAGAGGCAAAATAATGAAATTGTCGATCCTTTCAACTTCTCTCTCAACATCCTTCGTACATAAAAAAAATTAAATAATCCTCTGCGCTTCTGCCGCGAAGCAGTTTTCTATTATCTATCATTTCACTGTGTGAAAAATTGGCGCCCCTGCTTGCTGAGAAGGTGCCATGCACAGAAGCTGTGTGTGAGAAGGGAAAAGGGAAAGGGGAGGGGAGGGGAGCGGAGTGGGGCGGGGCAGGGCAGTGCGGTGCGCGGCGTGGTGCGGGGGACAGTTCACCTCTGGGTCTCTCTCCCAAATGGAACGGTCCCACTGTATAGAGCAATACTCTAATGAAATTAGTGGGCTAAAGTCAGTCAAAACTCGACTTTCTTCCAAATAACTCACATTTCATTCATAATATTATAAATACAGGCCTATAGTTCCTGCACATTTTTGTTTTTCTGAATTGTGTAAAAATGGCTAATAAAAATAGGTAATACAAAATGATTATGTGGTCACCAAGATGAATTGGTTTAGTCTTGACTTCTGGTCATGAGTGACCAGTGTTGGGGGGGATGGGAAATCTGTTGATTGTCGAGTGCCAAATAAACACAGAGGTGGACAGGAAAAGATCAAAGCCATCAGGTGCCCAATTTAGAAGAAAAAAAAGAGGAAGAGGAGAAACGAGCAAAAGATAAAGGTATGCAATTATGTTCTCTCTGTATGATTATTACAGTATCCATATCATGAATGAAGGGCTAATGTTAAGTGGTGGGTATAACTCTTAAGCTGGTAGCCTTTTTGCTATGATCCTTGCTATGCTTATATAACAATTTGGTTTTAACTCAATAAACACGATATATCAATCAGTTGGGTTAATGTTAGGCCCTGTAATTAACCAACAGAATTTTCAAATCTGTGTAATTATAATTTAAATCGTACTACTTTTCAAATTGTATTTGAAATAAACCAACATCTCAGACATTATGTCAAAATGTTATGGGGTTTCAAATCAAAAAATGACTTTCTGTTACTGAACAGGGCATTGATTTCAACAACTGAGTCCTATTGACTACTACAGAGGACATAGCATAACATACGAATAAAATATCAATTTTTCAAAAATGTTTTTTTTTTTTTTTTTTACCATTTGTTTATTATGCTCTAAACAATGTGATGACATGAAAAAAAAAAAAAAAATCTAAATTCAATTATGTAACCCTCCTATTATGTTTTTAGCTGTATAAAACATAATCCTACGGTCTTTTTGATTTCAATTTCAATTCAAAAATTGTTTGTATAGAATGTTCCTGTGGCTCAGTAGTGGTAACATTAAAAGGATTATCAATTCCCATAAAATGCAAAAACACTATGCATTCCATTTTACACAGCACACAAAATCAACACAAAATGAACTTTTTTATTTGTTCAAATTTCTTAATGTAAAGTTTGGGGGGGGGGGGGGGGGGGGTTTTTTTTAACAGTCATCTTGCAGACATGCTATCCGGGATAGGCGATGAGTTAATGTTTAACCCCACTACTTAAACGGATCCCCTGCTCTTGAACACCGCTTTTATAGTTTTGGAATAAACTATGTGAATGAGCATAGGCGGACAGTGAACCAACTCCAGGGTAAGGCCAAATGCATTAAACATCATAAACCCTTCTTTTTTAGGCAACATCCAGACATGGGTGTCATGTAGGCCTAGGCTAATAAAATATGTTTAATGGGATGGAATTTGTATCAAATGTGATTACAATTTATTAAAAACATTAGAAATTGATAATTAGGCTATATAACGTTTACTTGCCATGGTTATTCAAACAGCGAATAAAATTATATAGAAAGTGACATTATCAATAACTTTGATCTATGGCGAGTTTAAGCACTCTCAAAAAAAAAACAACTATTGTTATAAATCACTGAAGCTGTATAAAATGTGAAATAAATCTCTTACATTTTACGTGCATCTGTGCTTTGTTGTTTATGAGAGAACACCTAAAATGAAAACACGGTGCAACATGAGCAGATCTTAATTTGATGGCACAATAGACACTGTCTGTTCATTTTTCACTTTGTTAGCAACAGACGTAATAGATTTAATTTGTTTGTGCAGGGGCATTTTTGTCCTGAAAACAATATTCTCAGCTCTTTTCAACATTAATAATAATAATAATAATAATAATACTAATATAATAATAATAATAATAATAATATAATGATGGTTTTTTTTTTTTTTTCCGTTGTAGAAAATCAGAATATTAGAAGGATTTCTGAAGGAAATAAACTGTTTAACTGCACTTCTCAAATTATTTTGTGGGATAACTAAATATATTCTAAATAAACTACAAACATAAAAATATATATACATACATTTTGTCCTCACATTCTTTCTTGTAACTCCCTTCCCTCTCAGTCACACACCTGGCTGAAAGGCTTATTATGCAGCTCATTATGCAGGGCTTTGTCTTCTCAGGTGTGAATCACACACATATTCATGACAGTTGACGCATACTGGCATATGCCCTAATTGAAACAAAAAGTGTCTTAGAAAATTTAAATTAATCTATTGTTTTTTGTGAGCGAGTAAACAAGATGATTTCGCATCATTTTGAAGCAAAAATTCTAGGCTACAAGGTCCATGTTTGAACAAATGCTCTGTATGTGTTTTATGACCTTATTTCAGTGACTTCAAAAATTTTAGTTTTTTGCTAACCCACGCATAAACGTTGTTTTCCCGCCGTCTCAAAAACACAATCATGTACATACATGCTATATACATATTATTGTAGTCCAGTTTGTACTGAATACAGTGTTTTCAGACTTAAGCCATGTATATTTTTCTAAGCAACTGAAAAAAAACACAACAGTCAGGGCATGTCAAAACTTCTCCAGACCCCCCAAACCCCCTTAGACCTCAGAGGGTTAATACTGCAGTGGGAAACTGTGGATTTTAATTATTGTGATCCAACATTTGCCTTGCCTTTCAGGATGAAAAGAAAAAACATTTCAGGCGAAGGATAATACACTTAGAGACTGTTTTAATGATCTATGTGACTATTATTATTATTATTTATTATTATTATTATTATTATTATTATATATTGTGTGAGTATTAGGCTTATCATTATTCCTGATCACTGTTTGTGTGTGCTATGATATTGTAATATTTACCATTATATAATCAGAAGAGTATAGAAAAGTTTATGAAAGTGTCACTCCACAATACATAAAAAAAAAAAAAAAAAAAAATATATATATATATATCTTATATATATATATATATATATATATATATATATATTATATATATATATATATATATATATATATATAAAACGGGGCAGGAATAGCCCAATATTTAATTCCCCTGGTGATTTCCCTCTTTTTAAGTTTTCGTTATGATGCAGTTATGCGTGCTGTCTCCTTTAAGAGTTTGTGCATGCGCACGATAGAGAGAGTGCGCGTCAGAGGGGAACAGAGAGCGCGCTGATTGAAGCAGCAGGTAAAAGTGAGGAGAAAATAGTTGATAAGAAATTGTTAAATGCATATAATACAGGCTGATTATCAACTTGTGGACCTGTGGTGGTTTCAGTTGTGTGACTGCCACCGAGTGGATGACCTAAGTCAGTGTTTATATTAGTATTTGTTTGCTGCATATGAGAGATCTCCGGTGGGGGTAGGGGGGGATTCAGGCCTACTTCGACGGAGATTGAGCGTAAGTTAATTTAAAATACATTTTGAAGACTGTTATAATGTAGAATAATACAGTGTAATACATGTATAGAAGGAATATGGCAGTAATTGTTTTATATTATACTATTAAGAGGGGAGAACAAGCTTGTGAGATCGCATGTGCCAGTTTCCACGTGATTGATAATGCGGAGTCTCATATAACAGTGAGTTTCTTTTTCATTTTATTCTCCCAAAGTGTGTTTACATATGTGGCATGAAAAGTATTGTACCCTGTATAAAGCGTATACTGTTATCTATAGTCTGTTTACTGATTAATATGTTTAAAAGAGGTTAAAAGGTGAACTGTGTGTAATGTGGGTGTTGTATTTATGTGGCAAGATGTGCAGATTTTTCATGTTTGCTCATGCTGTTGTTTTTTTGTTTTTGTCTGTTTTACCAGGCACATATAAGCCACTGCCTTTGTATTGCACACCTTTATTGTTTCTTTAACACTGGTTGCACTATTTCAAGTCAATTTGGGGCTTGTGATCTGGTGTTTTGATTAGAGGTTATTATTGTAAAAGACTTATTTTTATTCTTTACATTTCTTTTTATACCTTATTTCACTTTCTGTGCCCATTGAAGTGAATTGGGTAACGTCACTTATTTTGTTTTATTATTGTTTTATTTGACTTTTCTTGTTTAACTGGATTGAAGTCCTGAGAAAATACTATTTTTTCCCCTGAACCAAACATTTATGCTGGGTCTCCATTTGAGGCTCAGTCAGAGAATAAAAGAATCCTTTTCAGTAGATGTCTTGGCATTGTCTTTTTCTTAGTATATTAGAAGGACGTCTAGCCGGCCACATATATATATTGTTAATATGTTATAGCACTTTTAAGTTACAATAATCAGTGTCTAGCACACTACCTTTAACATTTATCCATTATTTGCCGCCCATTCTATCTGCCCCGGGAGTTTTCATTGATCATCGTTACTGCTGTCTACATTCCACCTCAGGCAGACACAAGCTTGGCATTGTCTAAGCTTCACAATGTGCTCTCGCGGTTACATTACCAAAAATGGCTGGTCAACGAGTTAAACTCTTTCTCCAGCCACTTTGAATGCAACCGAGGCAGCACGAGTCTGCCGATCAGCGCGTCATGAAACAGCAGTCAGAGCAGCAATATTCATGTAATCAGAGGACGAGGTTCGGAGGGCTCTAAAGCGAGTGAACGTCAGGAAAGCAGTAGGTCCTGATGGGATTTCTGACCGTGTTCTGAGGTCCTGTGCTGATCAGCTCGCTGGTTTGTTTACGTCTATTTTCTAATGAGTCATCATCCCTGTGCCTAAGAACAATAACCCCCTCTTGCCTGAATGACTATCGTCCAGTTGCCCTCATGTCAACATTCATGAAGGTCTTTGAGAAACTTATAAAAAAACAACAACATTTGCTCCTCCATCCCTGATACTTTGGACCCTCTTCAGTTTGCCTATCGCCCCAACAGATCTACTGAAGATGCCATCTCTCACGTACTGCACTCTTCTCTCAAGCACACTGACAGCAGCAATGGGAACTATGTAAGGCTGCTATTCATTGACTATAGCTCAGCTTTCAATACTACAGTCCCCATCAAGCTAGCTTCCAAACTCATGGATCTCAGCCTGAATTCTTTAATCTACAACTGGATTCTTGATTTCTTCACTGGTAGACCTAAAGTGGTGGAAGTGGGCCAGTTTTACCTCCAACTCCATCACCCTGAACGTAGGAGCCCCACAGGGCTGTGTCCTGAGTCCCCTGCTCTACTCTCTCTACACACATGAGACTGCGTGTCTTTCCCACAGGTCCACATCTATTATCAAATTTGCTGATGATACTGTGGTTCTGGGTCTCATTTCCAACAATGATGAAGCCGCATACTTGGATGAGGTTAAGAAACTCACATCATGGTGACAGGAAAATTGTCTCTCTATGAATGTGAGTAAAACTAAAGAGCTGATTGTGGACTTCAGGAAGAGATAGAAGTGGCCCTATACTCCTCTTATGATCAGTGGGACCCCTGTGGAGAGGGTGAGCAGCTTTCAAGTACCTTGGTGTAAACATCTCCGAGGACCTGACTTGGACTTCACACATCCAAATTCAGACTGCAAAGCCCCTGCAGAGAGTTGTGCACTTAGCTGAGCACATCTCAGGGTCTGCGCTCCCCCTCTCTGCAGGACATCTACCTCAAATGCTGCAAAAGGAGAGCTGTTAAAATCATTAAGGACTCTAACCACCCTGGTAAATATCTTTTCATTTTACATTTTACTACCATCTGGTAAGCGCTTCTGTAGCTTGAGGGCAAAAACTGAGAGACTTAGGAGGAGCTACTTCCCCCAGGCCATCAGGCTCCTAAAACTTAAATTCAGTCTCTTAACTTCTACATGACCTCACTTAATTATCAGTAAGATACTTAACATACGCACATTGTCACTACCACACAGCATTTTATATATATATATATATATATATATATATATATATATTTTTTACTAAATTAAAAATTAAACCTTCTATTGCTTCTATGTAAATACCATGTACAACCTGTTTGCACATTCTCCTCTTGTACATTCCTGCCCATCTTAATATTTATTAAGTCCACAGTATACTGTCCTGCACATTTTATTTTATAACCATTTTATCTTACTTTTTTCCATACCATATTTATGTATAATTTTCTTGTGTTTGTATTCTTTAATTGCACTGTCCATGGAGCAGACCTGACTTACATTTCACTGCTGGACATATCCTCTCCATATAACCATGTATGTGACAAATAAAAATCTTGAATCGTTGAATCTTGAAAACATTGTGCACCAGTATGAGTTTGAACTTGCGCCAGCTGAGTCAGTCGGCTGCTCTCGAAACGCTATTGCGGTACTGTGATGCCACACGTGACAGTGACATGACAGTGACAGAATTTCTAACCAGCATGCACTGCTTCAAGTCAGACACCAATCGGTCTGCGCAGTGCGGCATGAAGTCAAACGCACCTATCCTTTCTGAATGCGAAACCAACGTGTTTCAATTGCACCTAGGACTTTACCGCAGCCGGCAAAATGGCACGGGGCTCGGCCTGGGACATGGCTGCATTTGTCGCTTCGCCCCATGCTGATTAGCAGGCCATGCCCACTTGAGCTAATTTGAAAGTGAAAGTTGCACTTTTCAGTTATTTCCACTAATTCAACTCAAATTGTGGAGTGTATTAAATAAATTCAATGCACACAGACTGAAGTAGTTTAAGTCTTTGGTTCCTTTAATTGTGATGATTTTGGCTCACATTTAACAAAACCCACCAATTCACGATCTCAACAAATTAGAATACTTCATAAGACCAATAAAAAAAATTAACATTTTTAGTGAATTGTTGGCCTTCTGGAAAGTATGTTCATTTACTGTACATGCTCTCAATACTTGGTAGGGGTTCCTTTTTGCTTTAATTACTGCCTCAATTCGGCGTAGCATAGAGGTGATCAGTTTGTGGCACTTCTGAGGTGGTATCCTCCTGACGGTAATCTTTGACAGTGGCCTTCAGCTCATCTGCATTTTTTGGTCTCTTGTTTCCCTTTCTTCTTTTGTTCTTCCTGAAGACCTGGCACACATCACCCTCACTGATTTGAAGAGCAGCAGGTGGGGAGAGGGGGTTTGCAGGAGGACAATAATATTGTGTAAAGAGATGGTCTGAATGGGTGTGGGGCATTTCAAATTTACAATAAAACTTATTCAGATCCTCAGCAAGTTGTTGATTCGCCTCAGTGCAGGGGGATGGTATCTTGTAGTTTGTGATGTCTTTCAGACCTTTCCACACTAAAGCTGGGACACTGGAAGTGAACTGATCTTCCAACTTTTTAGCGTAGCTCCTTTTAGCCACTTTATTCAGTGTGTTCCTGGCCAGATTGTACTAGACTCTGTCCCCATTTCTGTAGGCAACCTCTTTGGCCAGACGAAGATATCTGAGTTTTTGCTGTAAACCATGGCTTATCATTGTTGAATGTTAAATAAGTCATGGTAGGAATGCATATATCCTCACAAAAACTAATATAGGATGTTACGGTCTCTGTGAGTTTGTCCAGATCGGTGGTAGCAGCTTCAAAACACTCCAATCAGTGAAGTCGAAACAGGCTTTTAAAGCCCACTCTGTTTCATTGGTCCATCTCTTTACAGTCTTTACTACAGGTTTAGCAGATTTAAATTTTTGCCTATAGGTTTGGTATACGATGAACCAAGAAGTGATCAGACAGCCCCAAAGCTGCTCATGGAACAGAGTGATATGCAATCTTTATTGTTGTGTAACAGTAATCCAGTAAGGTGCATCTCAATAAATTAGAATGTCATGGAAAAGTTAATTTATTTAATTTATTTCAGTAATTCAACTCAAATTGTGAAGCCCCTACGAAGTATTGAGTACATGTACAGTAAGTGAACATACTTTCCAGAAGGCCAACAATTCATTAAAAATGTATTATTATTATTATTATTATTATTTTTTTTTTTTAATGATTGGTCTTATGAGGTATTCTAATTGGTTGAGATTGAATTTGGTGGGTTTTTGTTAAATGTGAGCCAAAATCATCACAATTAAAAGAACCATAAGACTTAAAACTACTTCAGTCTGTGTGCATTGAATTTATTTGTACACACGAGTTTCACAATTTGAGTTGAATTACTGAAATAAATTAACTTTTCCACGACATTCTAATTTATTGAGATGCACCTATAGAGTTCTAATGTGTGTTTCACAGTCTTGCCGAGAGTGGCAACTTAAAAGAATTGAAGACTTGGCAATTAGATGGGGTTGATCTGACCATGTCCAGTTATCAATAAAAGATTGCGATCTTGATTCAAACACACACGCAATCGTATTGCTATAACGATGATTCTGCTATGTCTATTAAACATTTGAAATCACAATCATGTTGGGATATTTGAACCTGCTTTCATGCAGCTGCTTATCCAGAGAGAGCGGCGCTCATTATGTGAATTAATTCAGTCAAGAGATTCGCTTATTTCAATTTCTTTTTTTTACATATTTTTATTTTTACTAGGCTCATTTATAACATTCTAGACTCATTTATAACTATATATATATATATATATATATATATATATATATATATATATAATATATATATATATATATAAAAAACCTAAGTGAATTAGCCTACATATTATTTTGTTTTCGTCTAATGTTTTGTTTTTCAGAATCGTGAAATAACAGTGATCTCTTTTTTCTAAAAATCAATTATCCAGAGTCATAGCTTAATAAAAAAAATATGTAAAATGTACAATCTTACAGACATAATGTACATTATTAAAACTTCTTTCTTTCTAATAAACAACATTAAAAAAACTTCCTTCCTTATGTAGTACAACAACAAGGATTTGGCACATTAATAATGCATTATAATAAAAAATTCTGTTACGCTCTATGAATGTGTGTTCCACTGTGCTGCTCGTAGCCAGTCCCAGATTAAGTACAAATAGGGCTCTCAGGCTATAGCAAAACCCCAAGGGCCCCCCGACATAGTAGCGTATCTTGGTGCCTTTTTTTTTTTTTTTTTTTTATATACAGTTTTTTTTTTTTTTTTTTTTTTTTTTTTTTTTTTTTTTGCAAATTTTCCAACATACATAGATACAATGGGTATCCACATCAATATTTCAGGCTACAATACATTAAAAGTATAAATACATAACACTAGATATTAAGTCAAAGCAAACAGGTTTCCAAAAGCAGCAACAATTTTTGAGCATATAAAACTACCTTAAGGAGTTTATTTTAAATAGTTTTATTATTAGAATCTCTTTCTAGCCCTAGAATCATCTGGACTGGTGCTGAAATTTCGGCCCATCTGGCCCACACCGCTCCCCATTAATGTCTTGCTGGGGTTAGGGCAATTGGAATAAATACATTATTTAGTAATAAATAATGGACGAAAACAAAATTATATTTTTGAATACTTAAAATGCATTTAACAATATTAACAATTAAATTCTCCTTTGTTGTAATTCATATTTTTCTGCTATTTAAGTTTATTAGAACAACTAAAATCTACAAAGTAAATCTATAAATAAAAAGCTAATTCTTGAATCCAGAATTAACCGTATTAGTAAACCTTTATAAAAGTGACCTGTTTGCCTTTGTTTGACCCAATATTTAGGCTATAATTTGTAATTTTCATGACATTAATAATAAATATCATATTTCTACAGTGTCAGTAACTGCATGTTAAAGGTGTCATATGATGTATATGCTAAAAAGAACATTATTTTTGTGTGTGTCTGGTGTAATGCAATTTGTTTATGTGGTTTAAGTTAAAAAAAACAAAAAACCTTTTTTCATTATTTTCCACATAATGTACATTATAGTTTCTCCTCTATGCCCCGCCTTTCTGAAATACATCAATTTTTCCAAAGCTCATCATTCTGAAAATCGAGGTGTATACTGATTGGCCAGCTATATAGTGAATTGTGATTAGCTAAATGCCTCATGCGTGTTTCGGAAATGTTACGCCCCTTACCATACTGTGATGACGTGACCCGGCGGGACAAGATAAAACTAATAAAACCCATTACAAACAAGGCATTTGTTGCATCCAGTGAGGACATAATTACTGATTATAATAATCTTTTTGCATATCATGCTGCCTAAATATAAAACCATGTTTGCATTTGTGATCGGAGAAACAACAAAAACAACAAGTGCAACTCTACACTGCTTAAAAACTCATGTTTGAATCATCAGTGCCAAATTCTTTAAATATTAAAACTTACTTACAGACTGTGAGTCAGAAGCGCCAGACTGTCCGTGCACAGTTGGAATTGCCCCACTTTATAGAAACAGACACCCCATTGTAGGCTACTCTCCCAGGACAAGGCTCGCGTTGGCGCCGCACACGGTTGCTTCAGTGCTTGACTCTCCGGTGTTTGTACTGTTTTCGTTTGTTTTTTTCCTGTTCTTTGTTTATCAAACACGATCAGTTTCACCAGGGATGAACTGCTGAATATTCGGCAGAACACACCACAAAATCTTCTACCGGATTTTTCAATTATTCGGAAGTTTTACTGAACCTTGTAGTAGGCGGAGCGATCAAGCACTTCAGGACACGCAGACCGGGGAGAGAGCCGGCATGCTCATCAAGCTCAGAAAGCGTGGATTTCGAACACCGTTGCCTTGCATCCATCTGGCAAATCTCCACTCTCTACCCAACAAAATGGACAAACTTCTTCTGCTCTCTTGGACAAATAAAGATTTCTCACACTCTGCTGCTCTGTGTTTCACGGGAAACCTGGCTGAATGATGCCATTCCGGACAGCGCGTTCCACCTGCCCAACTTTCAGCTGTTTAGAGCAGATCGCGACGCAGAATCATCAACGGGGAAATCATGTGGGACAGGACATGCTTAACATCAATGAACGGTGGTGTACAGATGTAACTGTGTTAAAGAAGATGTGCTATCCTGAACTAGAAGCGCTCTTCATTAACTACAAGCCGTTCTATTCAGCGTGGGAGTTTCACTCGTTCATTCTTGTGAGTGGTTACATTCTGCAAATGCACGTGAGCTCAGCTTTACAGAAACTTGCTGATCAGATCACAGACTCAGACCCCGGACTCTGTTTTTATCATCTTGGGGACTTTAATAAAGCAAATCTTTCCCGTGAACTGCCAAAGAATGTTGTGGAAAAGTTAATTTATTTCAGTCATTCAAAATATACAGGTGCATCTCAATAAATTAGAATGTTGTGGAAAAGTTAATTTATTTCAGTAATTCAACTCAAATTGTGAAACTCTTGTATTAAATAAATTCAGTACACACAGACTGAAGTAGTTTAATTCTTTGGTCCTTTTAATTGTGATGATTTTGGCTCACATTTAACAAAAACCCACCAAATCCAATCTCAACAAATTAGAATATGGTGACATGCCAATCAGCTAATCAATTCAAAACACCTGCAGAGGTTTCCTGAGCCTTTAAAATGATCTCTCAGCTTGGTTCACTAGACTACACAATCATGGGGAAGACTGCTGATCTGACAGTTGTCCAGAAGTCAATCATTGACACCCTTCACAAGGAGGGTAAGCCACAAAACATTCATTGCCAAATAAGCTGGCTGTTCACAGAGTGCTGTATCCAAGCATGTTAAACAGAAAGTTGAGTGGAAGGAAAAGGTGGTGGAAGAAAAAAGATGCACAACCAACCGAGAGAACTGCAGCCTTATGAGGATTGTCAAGCAAAATCGATTCAAGAATTTGAGTGAACTTCACAAAATTATCGACTGAGGCTGGGGTCGAGGCATGAAGAGCCACCACACACAGACGTGTCAAGGAATTTCCTGAACCACAGACAACGTCAGAGGCGTCTTACCTGGGCTAAGGAGAAGAAGAACTGGACTGTTGCCCAGTGGTCCAAAGTCCTCTTTTCAGATGAGAGCAAGTTTTGTATTTCATTTGAAAGCCAAGGTCCTAGAGTTTGTAGGAAGGGTGGAGAAGCTCATAGCCAAAGTTGCTTAAATTCCAGTGTTAAGTTTCCACGTCTGTGATGATTTGGGGTGCAATGTCATCTGCTGGTGTTGGTCCATTGTTTTTTTGAAAACCAAAGTCGCTGCCCCAGTTTACCAAGAAATTTTGTAGCATTTCATGCTTCCTTCTGCTGACCAGCTTTTTGAAGATGCTGATTTCATTTTCCAGCAGGAATTGGCATCTGCCCACACTGCCAAAATCACCAATAGTTGGTTAAATGACCATGGTGTAGGTGTGCTTGACTGGCCAGCAAACTCACCAGACCTGAACCCCACAGAGAATCTATGGGGTATTGTCAAGAGGAAAATGAGAAACAAGAGACCAAAAAATGCAGATGAGCTGAAGGCCACTGTCAAAGAAACCTTTCGCTTCCATACCACCTCAGCAGTCCCACAAACTGATCACCTCCATGATCACCTCCATGCCGAATTGAGGCAGTGATTAAAGCAAAAAGAGCCCCTACCAAGTATTGAATACATGTACAGTAAGTGAACATACTTTTCTAATTTGTTGAGGTCGTGAATTGGTGGGTTTTTGTTAAATGTGAGCCAAAATCATCAAAATTAAAAAGAACAAAAGACTTAAACAACTTCAGTCTGTGTGCATTGAATTATTTTAATATACAAGTTTCACAATTTCAGTTGAATTACTGAAAGAAATTAACTTTTCCACGACATTCTAATTTATTGAGATGCAACTTACTGGATTACTGTTACACAACAATAAAGATTGCATATCACTCTTCAAAAGTTCACTTCCAATGACTCAGCTTCAGTGTGGAAAGATCTGAGAGCCATCACAAACTATAGGCACCATCCCTCTGCACTGAGGCGAATCAATCAACACTTGCTAATGACTTGAGTGAGTTTTATTGTAAATTTGAAACCCCCTCACACCCATTCTGACCATCTCTCTACACAACCGTTAACACCCTCCTGCAATCCCCCCCCCCACCTCCTGCACTTCAAATCAGTGAGGGTGATGTGTGCCAGGTCTTCAGGAAGAAAAAAAGAAGAAAGGAAACCAGGCCCAGATGGTGTTACACCAGCCTGTCTGAAAACCTGTGCTGACCAGCTGGCCCCCATCTTTTCACCAGATCTTCAACAGATCTCTGGAGTTGGGTGAAGTCCCTTCCTGCTTCAAACACTCCATCCATCATCATCCCTGTTCCAAAGAAACCCAAGATAACAGGGACTTAACGACTACAGACCTGTGGCTCTAACGTCTGTCATCATGAAGTCGTTTGAAAAACTGGTTCTGGCTTATCTGAAAGACATCACTGGACCCTTACTGAACCCCCTGCCATTTGCTTACTAAGCAAACAGGTCCGTGGATGATGCAGTAAACATGGAGGACGTGCACTTCATCCTTCAACATCTGGACAAAACAGGGACTTATGTGAGGATCCTGTTTGTGGACTTTAGTTCGGCTTTCAACACCATCATCCCATCAGCCCTCCAGACCAAACTGACCCAGCTCTCTTTTCCTAGCTCTATCTGTCTGTGGATCACCAGCTTTCTGACAGACAGGCAACAGCTAGTGAGACTGGGGAAATTCATGTCAAACAGCTGCTACACCAACACTGGTGACCCTCGGGAGATGATACAGTGGAGATGATCGTGGACTTCAGGAGAAACCCCCCTGCACTCCCCCACTCACCATCATAGACAGAACTGTGGGCGGAGTGGAGTCATTCAGATTCCTGGGAACCACTACCTCTCAGGACCTGAAGTGGGACAATCACATTGGCTCTGTTTAACCCTTAGGGGCCAACAAACGCTAATATGCGTTTTGTGGCATAAATCCCCTGATAAGGCTGAAAAGAACTTAAATTACACTTTCAGTTTTGATCGTACAGATAGAGCAATACATCAATCAAATCTGTAAAGGGTCTACTTTATTAATATACACTCCTAATAACAACAAAACACTGTGCTTTTTGTAGAATAAGAGAAAATAAACAGAGTGCATTCTCTGCCCTCTCGGTCACCACTCTTCACAGACACATAAATAAAACAACCCGAATCTCAGCGAATACTTGCCTCAAAGACAAGATACATATATGCATAAAAAGCTTGAAATGTCTTCTTTAAATTAACCAATTAAAGTCAAAACAGAATCTATTTTTATGTAATCCGTATGAAAGTAAGGAGTTGTCTGGTTTCTCTCCTGTATCGACTCATTATAGATAATAGGCTTGTTTGAGATGAGCAAAATCTGTGCAGAACCGATCACCGGAGATCACCGCGAGATGCATGCCGGTTAGAAAAGTGTCCTAATTACATCCGCCTTGCTCTGATGTCATGCTGACGTGTGCCAAAAACTCTCGCAAACGGCGAGGCGGCTGTGTTGGATGATGAGCAGTCGAGTGCAGTTGCTCTCCACCCGACTGCGCTACTCAAAACAAAGACTCCAAAAGAGTGATTACTGTATAAAAACATGGACGTAGTGTCCGTGACGTCACCCATAGACTCCTGAAGAGTGATTTTAAAGCTCAAAGTGTACAGAGCGGGCCGTTGTCATTTTCACAGCGCGTCACCGCGCGACTCTCCCGGATAATCGAAAATGGGCAAAAAGGCGGGAGCTGGTTGCTGAAGCCACGTCCACCTAGCTCACTGGCAGTGTCAGCAGCGGCAATCCACCAGTCACTCACGTGGCCACGCCTTTAATTATGCAGAACTTTAAGGCTTAATATCATGAAGGGCAAAAGAGTTATAAAAAAAAATCACCCCCCTCACAGTTGTCATGAAGGGCAAAATTAGCTATATATACCAAAATCATTTTTTGCACCAGGCTGTAAGCATGTTTTTTCCTGCTGTAAAGTTGGGCAATTTAACATGGGGAGTCTATGGAAATGACTCCCTTTTGTAGCCAGCCTCAAGCGGCTAGTCGATGAATTGCAGTTTTAGTCACTTCCTTTAGGCCGTTACATAGTCAACACGGCCAACGCGAGCAAGCAATGCGAGCGACGTGAACGACGCGCCCCCTTTCATAGTCTAAACAGTGGACGCAAGCATCACGGGCGATGCGTGTATGCAAACACCCGCTCACGAAACAGGGGGTAGTAGAGTCGGGTGATATTAGTAGAGTCGGGTCACGTGATATTCAGATCACAATGACAACTGAAGAGGAGTGCATTCTATTGCTGGATTTTACATCTGACGTCAACAAAGGCAGCACAGAGATTAGCGTTGGTATCATTTGCTTAGTTGCACTAAAAGAGTGTTTCTGTTCACAAAAGCGCTAAAACTGAGCGTTTTATGCCTAGAAGCTCAAACATAAGTTCATGATCATAAATCTAGTAACTCACTGAAATCTGTTTTCTGCAATGCAAAAACATTACATTTAAGATGGTAGAAACACCTTTAATGTGGCAAGCTTTAGTCTTAACTTTGTATAAAACCATCATACTATGACAGAGAAAGAAGGTTTTCAGCACTTGTGTGCTTTCTTTCAGTTCATTTGCTTAGTTGCACTAACAGAGTGTTTCTGTTCACCAGAAGCGCTAAACTGAGCGTTTTATGCTTAGAAGCTCAAACATAAGTTCATGATCATAAATCTAGTAACTCACTGAAATCTGTTTTCTGCAATGAAAAACATTACATTTAAGATGGTAGAAACACCTTTAATGTGGGCAAGCTTTAGCCTTAACTTTGTACAAACCATCATAATCTGACAGAGAAAGAAGGTTTTCAGCACTTGTTTGCTTTCTTTCTTTTCACATTTTAATGTTCATTTGCTTAGTTGCACAAACAGAGGTGTTTCTGTACACAGAAAAGTGCGCTAAAACTGAGCGTTTTATGCTTAGAAGCTCAAACACAAGTTCATGATCATAAATCTAGTAACTCACTGAAATCTGTTTTCTGCAATTGCAAAAACATTTCATTTAAGATGTTAGAAACACCTTTAATGTGGGCAAGCTTTAGACTTAACTGTGTACAAACCATCATACGCTAACAGAGGAAAGAAGGTTTTCAGCACTTCTGTGCTTTCTTTCTGTGCCTTTGCTTAGTTGCACTAACAGAGTGTTTCTGTTCACAGAAGTGCTAAACTGAGCGTTTTATGCCTAGAAGCTGAAACTTGAGTTCATTATCATAAAACTAGTAACTCACTGAAATCTGTTTTCTGCATTGCAAAAAACATTTCATTTAAGATGGTAGATACATCTTTAATGTGGGCAAGCTTTAGGTTTAACTTTGTACAAAACCAACTGAACATACTCTTCTGACAGAGAAAGAAGCTGTTTTCAGCACTTGTGTGCTTTCTTTCATTTCATTAAGTAGTTGCACCTTTAACAGAGTGTTTCTGTTCACACAGAAAAGAAGGTAAAACTGAGCGTTTATTTCTTAGAAGCTCAAACATAAGTTCATGAACATAAATCTAGTAACTCACTGAAATCTGTTTTTCTGCAATGCAAAAACATTACATTTAAGATGGTAGAAACACATTTAATGTGGGCAAGCTTTAGTCTTAACTTTGTATAAACCATCATACTCTGACAGAGAAAGAAGGTTTTCAGCACTTGTGTGCTTTATTTCTGTTCATTTGCTTAGTTGCACTAACAGAGTATTTCTGTTCACAGAACCACTAAACTGAGCGTTTTATTCTTAGAAGCTCAAACATAAGTTCATGATCATAAATCTAGTAACTCACTGAAATCTGTTTTCTGCATTGCAAAAACATTTCATTTAAGATGGTAGAAACACCTTTAATGTGGGCAAGCTTTAGCCTTAACTTTGTTCAAACCATCATACTCTGACAGAGAAAGAAGGTTTTCAGCACTTGTGTGCTTTCTTTCTGTTCCTTTGCTTAGTTGCACTAAAAGAGTGTTTCTGTTCACAGAAGCGCTAATCTGAGCATTTTATGCGTAGAAAACAAAACATAATTAAAATAAAACCAATATTTCAACTCACTGAAACTCTGTTTTCTGCATTGCAAAAAAATTCATTTAAGATGTAAGAAACACCTTTAATGTGGGCAAGCTTTTAGTCTTAACTTTGTACAAACCATCATACTCTGACAGAGAAAGAAGGTATTCAGCACTTGTGAGCTTTCTTTCTGTTCATTTGCTAAGTTGCACTAACAGATTGTTTCTGTTCACAGAATCGCTAAACTGAGCATTTTATGTTTTATGCTTAGAAGCTCAAACACAAGTTCATGATCATAAATCTAGTAACTCACTGAAATCTGTTTTCTGCAATGCAAAAACATTACATTTGAGATGGTAGAAACACCTTTAATGTGGGCAAGCTTTAGCCTTAACTTTGTACAAACCATCATACTCTAACAGAGAAAGAAGGTTTTCAGCACTTATGGGCTTTCTTTCTCTTCATTTGCTTAGTTGCACTAACAGAGTGTTTTCTGTTCACAGAAGCGCTAAACTGAGCGTTTTTATTCTTAGAAGCTCAAACATAAGTTCATGATCATAAATCTAGTATCTCACTGAAATCTGTTTTCTGCAATGCAAAAACATTACATTTAAGATGGTAGAAACACCTTTAATGTTAAAACAAACAAACCATTGCAAAGTCTTAACACTGATCCAGGTACCATTTCTGTATATGTGGGGGATAAAGAGTTAAAGAGGTGAGTCCTTGTGCATGATGGAGAAGGACAGCGTTACCTGCAAGTAATCCTGTAAGACAGAAAGAAAGGAAATATTATTACATTTAAAAGTTTTTGAACAGTAAGATTTTTTATATTTTATAAAGTCTCTTCTGCTCACCAAGCCTGCATTTATTTGATCCAAAGTACAGCAAAAGTAGCAATGTTGTGAAATATTTTTACTATTTAAAAATAACTGCTTTCTATTTAAATATATTTTAAAGTGTAAATTGATTGCTGTGATCAAAGCTGAATTTTCAGCATCCTTATTTCAGTCTTCAGTGTCACATCCTTCAGAAATCATTCTAATATGCTGATATTCTGTTCAAGAAACCTTTTTTAATTATTATTATTATTATTAATATTTAAAACAGTAGAGTACATTTCAGGATTCTTTGATGAATAGAAAGATCCAAAGATCAGCATTTATTTGAAGTAAAAAGCTTTTGTAACATAATACACTATACCATTCAAAAGCTTAGAGTCATATTTTTATTTTTTCAGAAAAGAAATTATAGAAATTATAGAATTAAAGAAATTACTTTAAATTGATAAAAAGTGATGATAAAGACATTTATGAAAAGTGATGATAAAGACATTTATGTAATGATAAAGTGTTAAGTGTTTTTTCTGAACTTTCTATTCATCAAAGAAACATGAAAAAAATATACTCAGATGTTTTCAACACCATCATAATAATAAATGTTTTTTTTGAGCAGCAAATCATAATGTCCTTCTCCGTGTGCTGCAACCTTGTCGTGGTGGAGAGTCTTGCGTGCTTCTATGATCCTGAGAGCTATGCTGGAGGGAGCCTATTGCTCCTGGTAGGTTCAACCATACCAGACTGGTCTTGGGTGAGGAGTGAGACGAAAGGCAGCACCTGGGCCTCCAGGTTGGGGGTTGGGCGTGGCGCTAACAATGCCACCCTGTAAAAAACCTACTGTTACAGAAACTACAATGAGCAATACTACTTACATCTGGCCCATAGTAGACCCTGGTCACCCAAACTCTTCGGATGGCAATATGACCACCCCTGATGAAATCCGAAGGGAAGTCAGGAGTGTGAAAGAGGGCCTACTAGGACCTAAAACCAAGATCCGCATTGGAACATGGAATGTCCGTACCATGTGGGAGACCACCAAGACAGCACAAGTCCTCAGTGAGATGAAAAAAGGTACCACCTGGACATCTTGGGGATAAGTGAGAGTCACTGGATCGGCTCTGGTCGTCAAGTTCTGCATGAAGGGTCTGTTATCCTCCATTCTGGTCACGAGAACACCCATACACATGGTGTAGCCATTCTAATCTCCAAAGAGAAGGCCAAAACCCTGCTAGAGTGGGAACCAGTAAGTGAAAGACTGATCCAAATACGCCTCAACTCAAAGTTCTGTAAACTCACCATCTTACAGTGCTATGCACCAACCAATGAGGCTGAAGAGGAGGTCAAAAAAGACTGGTAACTGCAAATGGCGGTTTCCAAAGTACCCCAAAACGACGTTATTCTCCTAACTGGCGACATGAATGCCAAAGTGGGAACCAACAACCTCAACAACGAGAGAGCAATGGGCAGACATGGATGTGGCGACAGAAACAACAATGGTGAACGCCTTGTTGATTTCTGCACGAGTAACAACCTGGTCATCGGTGGCACCATCTTCCCACACAAAAACATCCATAAGCTCACATGGCAGTCACCTGATGGTAGGACCATCAACCAAATCGACCACATCATCATTAACGGTAAATGGCGCAGGTCACTGCAAGATGTTAGAGCCTACCGAGGTGCAGATGCCTATAGCGACCACTACCTAATTGCTGCCACCATTAAACTCAAGTTGAAGAAGTTAATCCCACAAGGCCATTGGCAGAAGAAAACTGGACATTGCAAAGCTCCAACATCCTAAAGAAAAACAAGGAGTTTGTGTTGGAACTCAGAGACCGCTTCGGCACACTAGAGGCTTCCTGTGAAATAGAAGAAGAACCCAGCAAATGGAATGCTATCAAAAACCATATATTCTGAAACAGCACAAAAAGTCCTGGGCTTCAAACAGAAAAGGGCCAATGAATGGATATCCGCTAACACTTGGCTGAAAATCGAAGAGAGGAAAGAGCTGAAGGCAAAGTTGCTGAACATCAAGTACCAACGACTCCTCGAGAAAACCAAGATGTCCTATAAAAACAAGGACAGAGAGGTGAAGAGGAGTGCTAGAAAAGACAAAAGGGTCTTTGTTGAACACCTGGCAAGTGAAGCTGAAAAAGCTGCAGCCTATGGAAATCTGGGCACAGTGTACAAAATCACAAAGCGACTCTGTGGCAGATGCACAAACCAAACTACCCATGTTATGGACAAGAATGGCAACATCTATACATCAGAGAGTGAACAAGCAGCCAGATGGGTTCAACACTTCCAGGAAATACTCAACCTCCCTGAACCTGAACAACCAGCCAACATCACAACAACAGAGGATATCCTGGAAATCAACACCAACCCCCCTGACTCTGCTGAAGTTAAAGCTGCCATTCAAACCCTGAAAAGTGGCAAGGCATGTGGCATAGATGCTATTCATGCCGAGATGCTTAAGGCTGACATTCTAACATCAACAAGAGTGCTGACGGACCTATTCCAAAACATCTGGAACAGTAACACCATCCCTGAAGATTGGTCCAAAGGCCTCATTGTCAAAGTCCCCAAGAAAGGCAACATTAAGAACTGTGACAACTGGCGTGGAATTACTCTTCTGTCTATCCCAAGCAAGGTGTTCTGCAGAGTCCTTCTCAATCGCATGGAGACAGCCATTGACACCAGAATTAGACAGGAGCAAGCAGGCTTCAGGAAGGGAAGAGGATGTATGGACCAGATATTTGCTTTGCGTAACATCATAGAGCAGTGCTTGGAATGGAATACACCCCTCTACATAAACTTCGTGGACTTCAGGAAGGCCTTCGACAGTGTCCATCGACACACCCTTTGGAAGATACTGCAATCCTATGGAATACCATCAAAGATCATCTCAATCATAAAAACATTCTATGAACATTTTAAGTGTAGTGTCATTATGGGAAATCACCTCTCTGAGTGGTTTCCTGTGCAGTCTGGAGTGAGACAAGGGTGCATCATCTTCCCTATCCTCTTCCTGGTCGCCATAGACAGGATTACAACCAACACCATAGCAGACAGACCCAGAGGCATCCAGTGGACTCTGCTCTCCCAGCTGGAAGATCTTGACTTCGCTGATGATCTTGCTCTCCTATCAACCAACCAGTACAACATGCAGGCTAAAAACTGATAGGCTGAACAACTTTGCCAGACAAGTTGGGCTCAGTATTAACACCTCCAAAACACAAGTGATGTGTGTCAATTCCATTCCCACAGCACCCATCCTTGTTAATGAGGAACCACTTTAGTTTGTGGAAAATTTCACCTATCTGGGCAGTCTCATCAGTAAGGACAGTGGGGCATCTAAAGATATTAAAGCAAGGCTGGGAAAGGATCAGGGTGCCTTCTCCCAACTCCGTTCTATATGGAGATCAAAACAATACAGCCTTAAAACGATGATGATCCTATATAACTGTAATGTAAAAGTCTGTTCTGCTGTACGGTTCAGAGAGCTGGCCAGTTATCAAAACTGACATGAGGAATTGAATGGAAGTGTTCCATAATGGATGCCTCTGACGAATATGCCAGACTTTTTGGCCTAATAAGATCTCCAACAATGAATTGTACAAGAAAACGGGAAGCTGGAGTATGACCGAGGAGATTACACGAAGACGCTTGAGATGGCTAGGACACGTGTTAAGGATGCAGCAGGACAGCGTCACAAAAGTCAGCCTAAGTTGGACACCACCTGGTAAAAGAAAACCAGGGAGAGCCAAAACCACCTGGCGCAGAACTGTGACACAAGAGCTGGAACAGATGAACCGGTCATGGGGAGAGGCCCAACATGCTGCCAGGGACCGAATACAATGGAGAGTGCTCATTGAAGCCTTATGTCCCATAGGCTATGTTCATAAATCAACATAAACAAATCAGAATGTCAACATGATTCCTGAAGGACCATGTGACTGGAGTAATGATGCTAAAAATGTATCGTTGAAATCATAGTAAATTACATTTTAAAATATATTCAAATAAAAAAAGTTATTTTAAATAGTAAAAGATATTTCAAAATTTTACTGTTTTGCTGTACTTTGGATCAAATAAATGCAAGCTTTGCAAAGAGAAGAGACTTCTTTAAAAAACATTAACAATTTTACTGTTTTGACTGGTAGTGTATAGGCAACTTTATTTTTTTCTATTATTTCTAGCTTTTAATTGGCATAGAAATCAGATAACTGCTGGACAATAATCAATAATAATGATTTGTTAATGTTTATATACTACAAACACTTTTTTAGTACACAATAAGGCAGAATATTACAGTTTCTATACTGTAATAAATACTATGTCAATTAGCACTGCATTGTAACTTCATATACTTTATTTATTACCTGGAGATGACACAAATAAACCATATATTGTCACAGTCGTATGTTTTAACGTCTTCATGTTTTCAAACGTTTTTTGTTTTTCTGTGAAAGCAACTGTTTTCATACAGCAATAGCTGGACGCTGTTGTCCATTTCCTGGTTTGACTTTCTGCCCTTCGGCTTCAAATATGAATGAAACACACACTGCATGAGTGTTTAGCGCTCTGTGATGTTCATTTCACCTTATTCTGGGTCCAAATAAAATATCAGGTCATCGCAGACTATCCTGTATCTTTGAGTTTAAATCTATATTTATTCACACCAGCTCTTGAAAACCTCCATACGAACACACTTGCCCAAAAACGTGCGGGGGACGAATTTACGTGATATTAAAAGTGTTGGATGGGGGGGGGGGGGCCACGTCCCCTGCTTAATCTACGCCCATGCAAGCTATATTTCATAGGAATTCTTTTAAACATGATTACATGCTAACAGGACTGTTATCAGTAGTGTAATTGATCTGGTTCTGTCAAATTAATCAAAGATTTGATATATCTTGTGACACATCAAACTAGCATTTCCACTTGTGGATTTACCAATGTTGTGATAATGTCAAATGAGACTGTACAGGGGCTGAGGCAATGACTAAGGACAGCAGTAGTGTAAACACTTGTACATTATCATACAAGTGTTAAATTGAATTACTGAATTAAGACTTTGATGTGAGACTCTGTTTAGAGTTCTTACTAATGGGGCATTTTACAGACTTTTACCCTGTCCAAATACCCACACTTGTAGTCGTGGCCACTTGAGAGTGCATATGTGACAGTGCGGGCACAAGACTGTCCTAGGTCTTAATAATGCCAAAGCACAGTGCCCTTAACGCACATAAACCCACACTATCTTGAATACTCTGGATCGTTTGTCGTGGAAATTCTAATTCAATAACAATTTTGTAGAGGACCGAGAATGAAAAACCAAACAGAGTTTTGTATTTGTCTTGCTTAAATTCTCAGAGAGCAGGGTGTTCGCATTCTCAACTATCTAGATGATTGGCTGATACTAACACAATCTCGGGATCAGTTGTGCAAGCACAGGGACCTGGTGCTCCGGCTCCTCAGCCTGTTGGGCCTTCGGGTCAACTGGGAAAAGAGCAAACTCTCGCCGAAGCAGAGGATCTCTTTTCTCGGATTCGGTCGAACAGACAGCACGCCTCAAAAGAGGAACGTGCGCAGGTCGGTGCTAGCCTGCTTGAATATGTTCAAGGGCAGGACAGCGGTCCCACTGAAACTTTTTCAGAGGCTCCTGGGGCAAATGGCAGCGGCACTTACATACGAGACCGCTCCAGCACTGGCTTTATGGCCGAGTCTCATTGGGTCTAAGTTACACCGACCTGTCGCCAAACCCTCACCCCGTAGTCAGATCTTGTGTTTCTCCGGGCAGGGGTGCCCCTAGAGCAGGTCTCCAGGCATGCTGTGGTCTACACGGATGCCTCCACCACCGGCTGGGGGGCCACGTACAATGGGCATGAAGTCTCAGGGGTTTTGACGGGCCTGCAGCTGCAGTGGCACATCAATTGCCTAGAGTTGTTAGCAGTGCAGCTTGCCTTGAACCGTCTCAAAGGTCGCTTACAAGGCAAGCAACCCCCCACCCAAACATACAACACAACGACCATTGCGTACATCAACCGACAAGGTGGTCTGCGCTTCCGTCACATATTGCAACTCACCCGCCACCTCCTCCTTTGAAGTCGGAAGGTTCTGAGGTCACTTTGTGCTGTTCACATTCTGGGCCTGCTCAACCGTTACAGCCGACAAGCTGTCTCAAGCAATGCTCCCGGGAGAATGGCGACTCCATACCCTGACGGTCCAGCTGATTTGGAGATGCTTTGGAGCCGCTCAGGTAGACCGGCTCCAAAGCATGTAAGCATATATGACATCTCCACACAGCCAATACCAGTCTTCCAGCACACTGGTACCTTCGTTGTCAGGCACATGGGCAGCTATTGTGGTAGGCCTCTGTGTGTAAAAGTGATGTTAAGCAGATAGTGTTGTGGAGCAAACAATGGTCTTCTCAAAGTCGAAAATAAAACTCAAGAAACGGAGTTCCAGACTTTATAGAACACAGCAACAAAGCCGAGATGACATCTGCATCTAAGTCTTTGTCTGTCCAGGCACCCATATTTATACCTCATTCTTATCAGTCTTTTCAACCAAAAAACTGACAACTCAGTCTCTGATTGGTCTTGCCCCATTAGTTTTGCTACGATAAATTCATTCTCACTTTGGTTTACCTTCTAATCGTAGATTCCTTCTAGTTTGAACCATTTTCCATTTCAACCTTGGTCTCATCCTCACTCCCTAGATGCAGGTGTCCTCATGGCCAATCATCATACTTGTTTGTGCCAACCTTAACATATTCTTGGAAGTCACCCAAAGTTCAATAGTTCACTCTAGTTCATTGGCGCTGCCCAAAGGAAAGCACCATACTTGCCCATTAGGGGCATCTAAGACTCACAGCCTATATTAAGATTCTAATATTGAAATAATGATAAAAACAATCACTATTTTGATTGTATTTATTACCATACATAATATTTTTGAGTAAAATTTCACAACAACAGCTCATGTACATGTATCTTGTTGCATCACTTGTCGAGCTGGTCATGTAGATTTTGCTGCAATGGTTCGGATGGTATGTTTCCTAAAAGCTCAAGTCCCTCGCTGTCATCGGTTGGCTTGTACTGACCTCAAATCACTCCCACACAGTGATGTTGCTGCGTTGTTCAGCTCCCATACACCACTGTATGTTTGTTCACCTTAGTCAGCCAGACGTCCCCCCCTTGGCATGGGGCAGCTGGTCAACCACTTTATTGATCTGTGGCCCTCTGGAGGCGCTGGAACCTTCCAGCAGTGACTGGCGTGTACCCACGTAGCTCTCTTTGCCACTTTCACCGCAATGTGTTATCAGCAGGACCTGGAGCTGACCGTTCCACCTCTTAGATTTCCAGTGTTTCCTCCTCAAGTCCTTGATTACTACGAAATTTCCAGGCCTAATATCATGCAAGACTCCTTCAGCTGGCTTGGGCAGATCATCTGAGAGAGAACAAGAGACAAATTTCGACAGTAGTTTAGCATGTCATCTGCACACAAAGCTGTAGAGAGTAGTGGTTGTGCTTCTGGTCTGCCAAACAGAATTTCAAATGGACTCAAGTTAGACTTTCTTCTTTTTCTCATTCTCATATACATTAACACAATGGGGAGTGCCTTTACCCAAAACAGACCCGTCTACTCACAACACTTCATTAATTTGTTTTTTATGTCCCACCTGAGTGATGGCTTCATTTGCAAAAGGTGTGTCATTGTCACTCGAACATTATATGACTGAATGGCTTATTTGGAGGTGGGTGTGCCGCTTAAGGCAATCAATTGCCCTCTGTGCACATTGCTTGTGGCACTGATCATACATGATTAACAATACTTGTCCACAAAGGAAAGTGAATCACTTTGTGAACCAATATTGATTAAGCAAAATCAAAACATTCTCTCTTTACTCACGTAATCTATGCCATGTACAAGTTTTGCATAGTGTGGGAAAAAGTGTTTTGGTAGACATGGTTTGTCTTCAGTAGTCAGCCAAAGGTTCTTTTTCAGTTTGCACTCGGCCTTCAACCATTGTTTTTTCTCCTCTGCTATGGCAAAAGCTTGCATTTCTGTAAGAGAATCAGAAGGGAGTGTGAATGAGTCATTGTTAAAGGGGTCATATGATGGTGCTAAAAAGAACATTATTTTGTGTATTTGGTGTAATGAAATGTGTTTATGCGGTTTAAAGTTAAAAAGACCTTGTCTGGCCGGAGCGACGAGACATAAACATAAAAACCCATTATATACGTGATATAAACATGATTTTTTAGTCGTGTTTTCTTTTGGAAGGCAAAAACTAAAGTAATTTCCTTTCTCAATGAAACAGCTTCACACCCCACATTGACTTGATAGAGCCGTTAGAAATCACAGAAGACGCTGCGCGCGGCCGGTGTACGGAAGCCTGTAAGCTTTAAACTCGCTCTCGCAAATGCTTGACGGCTCTTAAAAATAAACATTTATCGCTTTGTTTTACTTAATTTTAATAAAGATATGAGACCTGGAGAAAGTCTGCAGTATTTTTTATTGGCACAATAAAATGAATCTTAACATAGTCATATAAACAAATAACACTGTAAAATAAAACGTTATAACAATTATATGTAAATAATATCTATAATAGTATAAATGTTTTAATAAGTTATGAAATTTGTTTGTAATGTTATGTTATATTTATGGTTCATTGGCCGCTGCTTATGCTGTGATTATGCGGTCCGTTAAGCAAGAACGCAGCACATCTCAATACTCGTAATGGTGTGTTCTCGCGTCCTTCCGAGTTCGTTCTTCCAAGGAAGCTTAGCAAGACTGGTCTCCACGAGAACGCAAGTCCGTTCTTTGCGTTCTTGGAATTGAAAAACAGCCATTGACTCTCGCCGGTTTCGTCATAGATTGCGACATGCCGTGTTTCCGGTGATGCGTGTTTTGGTTTTGAATGAGAAACACGCGCCTTAACAGAGTGGATTGGGTATTTTCAGCGTTTAACAATTTAGATTATTCCCTGCACCTCGCACTACTATTATATTCTGCCAGAGAGGACTGCAACTGCAATGTATCGTCATTTGGACTACTGTGGTACTGCTCTTTGACACACCTGTAATAAATTATTATGATTAAGTTACATGCGTCTATCTGTTACGTTTCTCTTATAGAATGCATTCTTTATATACTCACTCTTTATTGGTTGATTTGTTCTTTATAAAAGTAAATAGAAAAATCAATGCAAAATGTTTTATATATTTATTTATTTATTTTTTTAATTGCACAGTTACATGATGTGTGATTTTTAAGTCTGATTTACTTCTGTTATGTCACAGCTTTATTGGCATAGTTTGTGTGTACATTAATGTACAGATGTGGGCCGGGATCTGGGCCAACACTATGTTGCTGTCTGGTTTACCAAAGCATGTCACAAAATGAATAATTGTGATTATAGTAATATACAAGGGCAATAATCTGAAATATTAAGATTCTGTATTCCCAGACAGCAATATAGTGTTGGTCCAGATTCTGGCCCGCATGAAATCCAACAAACTGCTTGCTGTCTGGGCTGGGTCTGGGCTATATAAGGCTCAGGTGTGGCTCAGATTTTGGAGATTCTGGTTTACTTAAGGCTGAGAATTGGCACCAATAATAAAACCTGTTTTTGCCCAGTTCAGGGACAGTTCAGGGTGATTAACTGGCTGAGATTCGGCCCGGTTATGGCCCATGTGTTGCCCTTGTCTGTAATCCAGTTCTGGGCCACTTCAGGGCCGTCATTCTTTGCGGCACTTGGGCCGAGGGAAAAGTGATTGTGTGGCCCGGATCTGGGCCAGAAGACATTTGCTATGTGGGACACTGCTGCCTTGAGTGAGCAGAGGCCGGAGGCCTAAAGTGAGCCACGGTCTAGGTGAACCGCGGCCAGCTTGAGTGAGCAGAGGCAGACTGCTTGAGGCGGATTCTACAAAGGAGCGTACCTTGTGCTTGAAGCAACTTCGTCCATGGTGAAAGCTGATCCGGCGATCCACAGCGCAAAGTTGATGTATTTCCTCAGCGACCAGCATGGATCAGCCCCAGACATGACGAAACGGATATCGTCCTCTTTTGGAAGGCCAAACAAAGTAGTTTCATTTTCACAGTGAAACACACAGCATCTACTGTATATGACATGGCGGCGGCAACAACAATACTACAACGAGAATAAAAGGTACGGCTTCTTCCTTTGCGTGAACATCTGGGCGGCATTATACAAATCTTCCCACATACTGACGTAGATATGTGGGGGCATGTTAGAACGAGCCATTTCAGGAGTCTCAACTATTATAAAGAAAATCTCTTTGGATTTGATACTTTAGTCTTTGCAACTTTACATATCTTCTTTATTCACCAAGAGCTTGTAACACTACAGAGAGAAAATCACATAATATGACCCCTATAACTTGATCATTTGAATATCACAAAATCATTATTTTGTGTGTTTGGTGTAACAGAATATGTTGCCATGCTCAACATTTGTTGTACATTATTATAGGTCCTCTATGCCCCGCCTCTCTCAAACTCGTCGTTTTCTACAAAGTGCCACCTTCTGACAAACGCAGTCTTCTCTGATTGGCCAACTGACCCAGTCCAAATTTAAAGACAAAACAAAAACAAAAAAACTAAACACAAATAAAAATCCCCTTACCATAACCACCAGCTCAATCCCGAAAAAAAAAAGTAAAGACAATTAATAATGTCCTTAGTTTTACCATCAGTTCAAGCCCGAAATTGGAACAGGGTTGCGTGACAGACACAGTGAAGAAGCTCCTATGTGTTTGCAGTACACAAACCACGGATGGTTAAGACAGCTGACTCCACTGTGTGACCCTCTCTCTCTCTCTCTCTCTCTCTCTCTCACACACACACGCACACGACACGCAAAATGCATTTGAACAGTCAATAGCAAATACTTTAATAACAAAACATACTTGCAGTAACTGATTCAGAAGTGCCAGATTTTCATAGCAATTACCTCCTCTGGTTCACGAAACGGTCATCCATAAAATGTGTTGCTTTTCTGTTGTAAGTAATCTTAAAGTCCTAAATGCATCTACTTTCGGAAGACCAAACACAGTGCTTTCGC
This sequence comes from Cyprinus carpio, assembly GCF_018340385.1. Lineage (NCBI taxonomy): Eukaryota > Metazoa > Chordata > Actinopteri > Cypriniformes > Cyprinidae > Cyprinus > Cyprinus carpio. The sequence continues at coordinate 19,032,595 of NC_056596.1, read as the reverse complement.
CTAGATACACACAGCATCTCCCTGACATGGCTGCTTCAACACTAACTGCGGTTACTGAAACCATGCCTTCTTTCTTTGCATGAACATTTGGGAGGCATTACGCAAATATTTCCACATAGTGACATAGACATGTGGGGGCGTGTTTGAATGAGGTATTTTAGGGGGGCATGGCAGAGTCTTAACTTTAATAAAGAATATCTCTTTGGATTCTTATATGTGCTTATAACAATGCTGCTATTTTGGATTCTTATATGTGCTTATAACAATGCTGCTATTTTATCTTGGTTTAGAACAGGCTTACCATCAGACTTTAGAAATTTCCTGTGTTTCCACAATGCCCCACAATCATGTATTACTCGAAAAATAGGCCACAGGTCTCCCCCATGATCCTGTAACAGAACAGAAATCATGAACCCATTTTCTCATCAACAGTTTGTACAAAATTTCTCTCTGGGTCCGGAAGTCCCAGGGTTGGTGATGTTTGTAACAGTAATATATTCTCAAATGCTTTCTCTGCTTCTGTATAAAAAATAAACCATCCATAAACATTTATTAACCACAAATAAATCATAGAAATTGTGTACACATATCGGGATTTATAAAAAATAAACTTGCCGTAAATATGTATGCACCTTATGGACATTCTAGACCATGCGTACGCACTCTTTTTCCTGGCGTGAGAAAAATTAAGTATGCAACGATTTTAAAATCTGTTTTCATTTTGATATACACATTTACATTAAATATTCCACTCTCATTAATGGAGATAAGAACTGAAAATACATAAAGTCATTATGCAGAAAAATTATATGAATTTAGACATATTTAGCGGAATGCGCTTGATCACTTTTCCTGTGGCATGCTGTTTGGATGCACACTGCTGGCTGCAGGAGTCAATGTTCTGTGGTAAGAAGGAGCAGAAGGAGTAGAAGGAGAAGGAATAAAGAAGTATTCATAATGATGTGAAACTAGGCATTCTCTCTCTTTAATTCTTCATCACGAGTTTCATACATTACAAAATCTGGCGACGATGTCTGTATCTGTACCCATGCCTGCATCTTTTCTTCCGACTGTCGGAGAGCCCACTATTCCATTTTCTACATGGAAGAAAATTTTTCAAAACTACTTGCGGTGCATGAGGTGATGCTTGGCCTGATGCCAGAGTTCGTGCAGTTTTGTTACATTGTCTCAGAACGGAAGGTCAGAGACTTTTCTATACGCTGCCAAACGGGGGTGCAACATATGATGAAGCCATGATACTCTTGATACATCTTGATACTCAGCGCTGTCTGAAACCTCAAGTCAGTATATAGCGGAGTTACGTCATCTAGCAGTGGATTGTCAATTCGGAGAAATGGAGGATGAAATGCTACGGGACCAACTAATTGAATGGGTTTTCCTGGCCGTAGTGAGAGATAGATTGTTACTTGAGTCGGAACTTACATTGGATCGCGCTTCAGCGTTAGCATTTCAAATGGAATCGGCAGTACAAAATGCTACACTCCTTTCAACTAATAGTTCAACTTCTGCTCAGGTTCAAGCCATCTCGAGAACAAAGTCCAGTTTCAAACGAGGTAAACAAAAGAGTGAAAAAATGCCATTACAAAATGGGAAGCCACAGACTTCAAATAAAAGACGCTGTTTTCGCTGTGGAACAAATACTCACTTGGCCAATGCACAAAATTCTGCTGCGTCAGCCACATGTCATCACTGTGTAAAGAAAGGACATTTTCCAAAGGTATGTAAATCGGCAGTTGTCAAAGAAGTGAAGGAAGTTATGGTGCCTGAACTGACTGTGCTGCTTGTAAATCAGTCCCCTGACAAAATTCGATGCCAAGTAGAATTGGAAGCACCACAAGGTAATAAAATACCAGTTGAATTGATTGTCGATACAGGATCAAGTGTGTCCATTCTGCCTGAGACACTGTTCATGAAACACTTTGCTAATTGTGAATTGAAGGAACCTCAAGTGAAGCTAGTCACTTAGTCACATGAACATTTGCCAACCTTAGGCTGTTTCACTGTTTCTGTGTCACATGATGGTGTTGCAACCACTGCCAATTTTTTTGTGGTCAAAACGGGGTCACCACTGTTGGGCATGGACTTGATCAAAGCCTTAAACTGTCACATTGTGGGAGATAGAATTGTTACATCATCAGGTCCTGCTGTTAGAAATATGTAATGCATCAGCCAGCTCACTTGGATGTGTCAAAGGCTTTGTGCACAAAGTACAGATTGATCAGTCAGTTAAACCAGTGCAGCACAAACTACACAGATTACCGCTGAGTGTATGGGAGGAGGTTTCCAAGGAAATTCATCGCTTTCTGAAGGATGGAAAAATTGAAAAGATCGATGCTTCGCCATGGGTGTCACCAATCATCGTAACCAGAAAGAAGTCTGGAGAAATTCGGGTTTGCGTGGATTTGAGAGAGCCTAATTGGGCTGTAATTACTGACTGCTACCCACTACCTCATATGGAGGATCTTTTCACTAAGCTCAGAGGTGCTACAGTGTTCTCACAAATTGATCTGCAAAGTACATACCACCAACTACCTTTGCATGAGGAGAGTCAAACGTTGACTGCATTCATCACACACGATGGATTGTTCAAATTCACAAAGGTTCCTTTTGGGTTGGCTTCGGCGCCCTTTGCCTTTCAAAAAATAATGAAAACAGTTCTTGAGGGTCTACCAGGAGTACAAAACTACTAAGATGATCTCATCGTGTCCAGCCAAGATAAAGCTACCCATGATGCCAATCTAAAGGCAGTGCTGACTAAACTCACTAATATAGGCCTGAAACTTAACATGGAAAAGGGGTCTTACATCTTGGTTTAGCAAGTTCATCCCAAACTATGCAATGGTAGTAGACCCCCTGCGTGAGATACTCAGATCATCTCAGAATGGATTTATATGGACGGAGGCAGCTGATGCAAGTTTTCAAGAGCTAAAGCAGCTGTTAGTCCACAGCCCAGCCTTGGCTTTATTCGACCCCACCTTACCAACAGTCATGTCCACTGACACTTCAGATTATGGCATTGGAGGTGTCATTACTCAACTTCACCCAGATCAGACAGAGCGTCCAAAAGCATTCGCTTCTCGTACATTGACGCCAGCTAAAAGAAAATACAGTACAGTTGAGAAAGAGGCATTAGCCTCTTTAGTGTGTCTGGACAGTAGAACGTTGGAGGACTTACCTTTGGGGCAGGAAGTTTACACTGAGGACGGACCACCAATCGCTGACCACATTACTGGCCACCAGAGGAATGAACAGAGCAGGAATGAGGATTGCTCGCTGGTCGGCCAGACTACTCTGTTTCAACTACAATCTGGAGTACAGAACAGGTAAATCAAACTTTGTCGCTGATTGTTTATCACGACTACCGCTACCTGATTCAGATGCTGGCAAGGGTGAGGAACTAGACCTAATCACAGAGATTTCAACGGACCTTTCAGGAGCCATTTCTATGAAGGAACTCCTTGAGGCATGAAAATCTTGCACAGAACTGTCCAAGCTGCATACCCAGATTACAGAAGGCTAGCCTAAAACACATAAAAACAAATGGATCCAACAATCATGGCATACTTTCAGGTCAGGCATGAACTAGCTAGGGATAAGTATATCATGAGAGGACAGAGATTGGTTGTGCCAGTTACTTTGCGCTCTAAATTCATTCACTTAGCACACGAAGGACACCAGGGAGTGGTACAAACTAAGCAACGGCTAAGAGAATTGTACTGGTGGCCTCGTATGGACTATGATGTGCTTTCAATTATTGCTTCTTGTTCCGCCTGTCAGTCCTGTGACAAGACTGCCCAGACATGTTTATAGATTGCAATACTGGGTCAGTCCACTAGAGGCTGCAGGAGTCAATGTTCTGTGGTGAGAAGGAGCAGAAGGAGCAGGAGAAGGAATAAAGAAGTGTTCGTAATGATGTGAAACTAGGCATTCTCTCTCTTTAATTCTTCATTACGAGTTTCAAACATTACAGATTTTTACTTTAATATATTTATACTAAATACAATCTTCCCCTGACTGGGATTCATAAAGGGATTTTTGCGCAGGTTCTGGCATGGTTTTATAAATCTGAAAACTTTTGTGCGTACGCAAAATCTAGCTTTTGTGCATACATACATTTTTAGGATGAAATCTACAGAGAGTTTTATAAATGAGACCCCAGGTCAGTTTGTCATGTGGTTGCTAGTCCTTCCTGTGAGCCAAAGTGCTCAGGGGTAATTCTTCAATTGCATAATTTAGAATGAATGTTTGACAGTACGAACACATGCCCAAAAATTACATTAGTTACTTTTGCGTGACAGGCTTTGGGATATTTTAAATTGCTTCTTTTCATTTCTTATATAGAGATTTACTATGCTTAGTGATGACATGACCTAGAAACGTCACTTCTCTTTTTACAAATTGCAGTTTTGACATACTGACTCTGTGACCCTCAGTAGCCAAATGTTTTAGAAGTTTTACAGTATCTTGTTTGCATGTTTCTTTATCTTTTTAACAGGGAAAATAGGTGTACACACAGGAGAATCCTCACAGGGCACAATTACCCCAGCTGCTCTTAAAGCATTACTCCACTGCAAAATGAAAATTTTGTCATTAATCACTTACCCCCATGTCGTTCCAAACCCGTAAAAGCTTCATTCGTCTTCGGAACACAATTTAAGATATTTTGGATGAAAACCGGTAGGCTTGAGACTGTCCCATAGAGTGCCAAGTAAGTAACACTGTCAAGGTCCAGGAAAGTATGAAAAGCATCATCAGAATAGTCCATCTGCCATCAGTGGTTCAACCGTAACGTTTTGAAGCGACAAGAATATTTTTTGTACACAAAGAAAACAAAAATAACGACTTTATTCAACAATTCTTCTCCTCTGTGTCTCTCCAAATCAGCGTAGCGCCATTTCGGCAATTCTGAGCAGTACACAAGTCGGCGTACGCTCTTCTGTGTTCTCTTCGGATAATGAGACATGTGGAAGAGAATCAACAACATCAAAAAAACATTTGCTGTTCATTTCTTAAATCAACAGCAACAGTGCATCTGATTTCTGTCCAGAATAACCATTTCAGGTCTATTGTGTCTATACACTGAAAACCATTTCTGTTCAAACATTTAATTTCTTCCATATGATATACAGTATGTGCTGAGCAATGTAAATCAGAGAATGGCATAATTTCAGAATTTGGTGAAACTCTGTCTTTTGCAGCATTGACAGATTTTTCACATAATTCATCATTTTCAGTTTCCACTGGTAAATGTACAACTGCGATTGTTGGATTGTGTCTAAAGTTTGAATTTGGCACTGGACCACTTGAATTCCATCTGGGCTAGATAACAGAGATATACCCAGTCTGCACATTAAATCTCTTCCCAATACATTTTGGGGACAGTTTTCTGACAAAAGGAAACAATGCTTAAAGCTCATGCCATTATCATCCTCACATCTCAATGGTACAGTGAAATTTTCTCTGACAGTATGACCAGATGCAGAAGTCGACCAAACAAAATCTCCACTTTTTATTTTGGAATTGGATCTATTTCATCCATTTTAATTACTGAGTTGCCAGCCCTTTCGACTCCTTTTAGCCATAATCTAATCTGTGGCATTTGTTTATAAGCTAAATCATTCAAATGAATATATGTGCCTAACTTTTTATCAAGAGAAGATTTGTCGTTTTCTAATCTTGCAATGTGATAAATTAACAAATCAACCAGAATTTTCTTCATTGCTGTTAGCTGGGTTAGACAATGTGTGTGTGTGTTGTTCTTATCTGTTTCTGATGAGTGGCCTTGGTGGACTTTGCTCTCGACCCCCCCCGTCTGTTGCCCCCAGTTTGAGCATAAGTGAACATTTCAGTTCTTGCATGCTGGGGCTGAATTCTTGACAAAACATCTCCAAATCTTTTGCAAACTTTTCTCCAGAGTCTTTAGGGTGTAGCAAGTGTGTCATAGCCTCTTTCAAGTCCTTCTCATTACATGGCTGGAAGACCATTACAGTTTCCTCTGGTCTGGCCACTTGAAATCATGGGAAAAGCACTTACATGCTCTCCTCTTTCCTCCAGTTCATCCTCGTTCAGGCTGTCTGGCTGCAGTGTCACTCTTTGACAAGCTTTAGATCTGGTGCTGATGCCAGCCATGGAGTATTTCGTCACTCTTACGCCGCCACTGGTGGCAGACGGTCTGGATGATCTGGATGATGATGATGCTGTCGAGGTTGTTGCAGGGGAGAGTGCTTGCTCTTCTCTCTGCAGTTCGAAAATCAGTGCTTGTCTTTCATCGGGTGGGCTGTTATGCAACAGGTATCTTTTTTTTTTTTTGGAAAACCATGATTCTAAACCTTTTCGGGTATGACTTCCATAATTCTTTTCATAACATTGTAAATTGCACTGTCCAAATCATCTAGATCGATCTTAGATTTAACATTTCCAGACCGCATTTTTGCAATCCAAGACTTTACCTGGAGTCCTCTTTCCCTCACATGTAATCATCACCACCTTGTGGCTTTGCACTTGCTCGCACAAAGTCTTGTCACCCCTCTGTCTTGCATCTTTGCAAGATGGTCCTGCTCACTCGCAGACCTGTTTTCCACTTACCCGTGAAAAACTGTTTCACTTGCTCATGAAACCAAAGGGTGGCTTGGACTTGCGTCATAAATTCTGGGAATATCAAACCTCAATTTACCAAATTAAAACCCCCCTTTATTTAATTTTCATGACAACTGGAATTTCAAAATCAGTCTCACCGTTTGTAACACGTGTTTTCTGATCCACTGAGAAGCCAGAAGTGAAGGTCCACAAGCCCCCAGATATCAGTCCCCCCTTGCCTGAAGCCTTTCAGGTTTAGGGCTAAACCCTTTGTGGGTTTAGGGCAGAGGTGGAAAGTAACAAATTACATTTACTTGCGTTACTGTAATTGAGTAGCTTTTTTGTGTACTTCTACTTTTTAAAGTAATTTTTAAAATCTGTAAATTTACTTTTACTTAAGTATATTTTGTTTGAAATATTGTACTTCGCTACATTTTAAAGCACATTAATTACTGAGTAAAAAAAATAATAAAAAATTCACTCCCTGGAAACTACTGCAGTAATGGGCAGGAGGGCAAACTGGTGCTAAAATCACAAGAAAGATACAGACGGACAAAACAGGCATTAGTGGTGCAGACACCGCTGAAAACGAAACCCCGTCATATTCTGAAGTTGAACTGAAGGAAATGAAGTGAACCGCTGACCATATTTATACTCTATTATGCAGCGTAAACTGTGCTTGCCTAGGGAGACCAAACTAGCAGCTTATAAAATCTCGACAAAACATCAAACAAGCATGTAGAGGTAAGCTAAATAATTGCATCGTTGCATTGGTGGTTAAAATGAAGCTTTGACATTTTAGCAAGAGGTTTTGCACAAATTAGCCAAAAAGACAATGGTGCGGAGTGTGTGATATATATTGTCTGCGATAATATCATATTTGTTTTTTTTAACGATGTGCGTGTGCATTTAGAGTGTTCTTTCACTGTGTGATTCAGTCTGCTAAAATGCATTTAGAATGATCACAAAATTGAAAATATAGGGGCAGAAAATTTATATATTTATATCATTTCATATAAATATCACACAAATATTTATATTTATATCATTTCATACAGGGCCGGCGCTCCGCACACGCACATCACGCACTGCGCGTAGGGCACCAAGTGCTTGGGGGGGCACCAAAAAATCTGGGTCGTGAAAAAATCATCACAATAGGCTACTAGTATAAATAACAAATAAAATATTTCTAAAAGCATGTTAATATACAAAAGCAATACAAAAGTAATATAGGCCTAGACCAAATTAGTCGAGAAAAAGGTGAATCTCTGTGCCAGTCTCCCTCTGGTGCCCCCTCTTCCCCACCTCCCAGTGGTCGGTTCGATTATGCCTCAATCAATGTCAAATTTGGCAGACACCGACCTCAGACATGGCCTTCGGGGGCGGAAAAAAAAGAAAAAAGAAGAGACAGCGGGATGATGCTCACGCGTCGCTTGCAGGTAAGACAATGTTTTAAATAAAAATGTTAGTTTTGTAGCCCTTGCGTGTAGTATGCATGTCCAGGGGCGTCGGCGCGTCCGCGTCGCTAGTAGTGCAAAAGATCCGGGGCTTTTAGCCCTGCATGTTGAGTCTTTTATTTTAACGGGGTCCGGGGAAATTGTGAAACTTGGGCTGTTAAAGATGGAGTTTGTTTGAGAAGGAAAGGAAGGCCAATCGTTGGGGTCCTCATCGTCATATTTGAATGACAAATAAAGCTAATTTTCCCCATACGTTACAGATGTGTCACGTGTGCATATAGCTAGTGCAGAACGTTCCCTATTGTAATTTCTTCGCTTCAATACAATGTCTATCTGCCTCAGTCTGAACTTTAGAAAAACCCTGCAACTGAACGTGATGTGATTTTTGCCAAATTAGGACCGCTTAGATAAAGATTTTTCGTTGTTGTACTATGGCTGTCACAGTTGCCTCTGCTGAGCGAAGCTTTTCAAAGCTCAAACTCATCAAAACGTACCTGCGTTCATCAGTGGGGCAGGAACGTTTAAGTGGTCTGGCTGTCATCAGCATCAATAGGGACGTGGCTCAGAAACTGTCATATGATGACCTGATAGCTGATTTTGCAGCTAGGAAATGTAGGCGTGTGCCTCTGTATCTGACAACTGATGGTAGTGAAAATGTTTAATATAGTTCTATAGAATAGCAGAATGGTCTCTTTATAGAGATGTAGTCCCTCTGTTGAGTAATTTCTACTGTGCAGTTATGCATGGTTATTTGCAGTTTAAAATGTGCACTTTAAAATTCATACTTCATAAAATTCATACACTTATACTGTTATTTGCACTAAACTTTTTTTGCACTTTTAACTTTCTGTGTTTACATTGTTCAGTTCCAATTATTCATTTGCAGCAGTTATTTTGGAAGTAAAGAGAACCTAAGAAAGAAATTCTGAATGGTAGTTATTTCTTTGGTTGGTGGGGTGGGTGGGTGGTTGGTTGGGGAGGGGAGGGGAGGCAACCAGGCAAAAATTGTTAGCATGATCTGAAGTAATTGCGCGCCTTTCTTCAACACATTTTATATAAATCAAAAGCACACAAAGAATGCCGTCTTTTCCTCCAGAAATCATCATGATTACTTATAGATTTTTTATTATTATTATTATTTTTTTTACAACAGTTCAGTAAACAAGTTAATCAAGAGACATGTGTTTTAGACACCATATTGACTGTTTTTGCTCTATTTCTACAACAAAAAATAATTCCGAACACAGCCAACAAAGCACAGTTTTGCATCTCTGAGCAACATGACAGTGTTTCTTTCCTGAATGAATCAACCATTTAAATGATTCGGTTCAGTCGCAATGACTCACTTATTAACAGTGACCTGCTGACACATACTGGCCATTTTAATTTCACATTTAATTAATCTTGATTTTTTAATTTTTTTATAATTAATTTCTTATAATTTCAAATGAGTATTCAACATTTTATGTCTTGTATATCAAAACGTTAGTCATGCAATTGTAACTGCAGGTTAAATGCATTCATGTCCTGCATTAAACAGTGTGTAAATACATCTAAATGCCACTTCCGATGAAGCTTCTGCGTTTCCTCTGCATTGAAAAGATGAATTTTGTTGATACTGATTTGCCTGGTAACAGCCCAAATGTCTTATTCTAAATAACTGATTCCTTTAATTAAAAACAACTGGTTTGAGATTAATAGGCCTATCCCAGTGTTACGGGTGCTGGTGGGTTAATCAAGGCGCACGATGAAGGATATAACAAAAAGGCTTTTAATGATCCACGGGAGAGAAAAGGGCACATCCAATAGTAAATAACATTAACACAAAAGGAACAGAAAGTCCATGACTGTGACACCCAGGGGTGTCAAACTCAGTTCCTGGAGGGCCGTAGTCCTGAAGAGATAGTTCTAACCCTGCTCCAGCACACAAATCATGTAGTTTTCAAATAAGCCCAAATGATTAGATTAGCTGGATCAGATGTGTTTAATTAGGGTTATATCTAAACTGTGCAGGACTGTGGCCCTCCAGGAACTGAGTTTGACACCCTTGGCCTGTCCCATTTTTGCCTCCCTCCCACTGTTAAAATGTAACCAAGTAATTTTTACTCTGAGTAAATTTTAAATGAGCTACTTTTTTACTTTTACTTGAGTAGATTTTTAGACTGGTTCTTTTACTTGTACCTGAGTAAAATTTCATTAATTTAATGGTACTTTTACTTGAGTAGAATATTTTTGTACTCTTTCCACCTCTGGTTTAAGGTGACCAGCCAACTAACGTCCTCAGATCCCAGACGATCAGCTGTTGTATCCCGTCACTTGTCACCAAGTTTGTCGTGGAAATTCTAATTCAATAACAATTTGTAGAGACCGAGAATGAAAAACCAAACAGAGTTTTGTCTTTGTCTTGCTTTAATTCTCTACAGAGAATGATCTTGTTTACACACAGCTTGAGTCTGTGTGCAAAGTGATAACACATAGACTCACAGCCCACTTTTTATACTATGTTAAAAGATACACTGAAGGATAGATTAGGACATTTATATGGCGTGTAATATGTACTTAAATGAGATTAATGCAATCAATACAAAATTAACCAAATTAAAAATTTCCATAACACGCTTTTCAAAGCTTAGTGTATCAAAGTTTAAATACAGGAAATATGTCAAATAAGTTATCAAGTGGTCAAGACCGCAAGTGTGGGTATTTGGACAGTGCAAAAGTTTAAGAAACAACAAATGCTGTGCAAATTATAACAGCAGGAATGTTTGATAAAAGGGTAAAACTAACACAGACCTACTGCTGCAAATGTCTGCCTCCACAGCTTTCTGTCATGTCTGTTTCTGAAGGAATACCTCTCCACAAACACGACTGGGCTGACTGCTTCCTTTACGCCTTTTTAGCTAAAAAACAAAACAAAAAAAAACATAAAAAAGGGAGAGAAAATAAAATAGAATTATATAGAGAATGTTAATGATCTGTGATCAAAATATTTAATATATAAACTGATATGATATTCGCGGCCTGGTGAAATATACCAATTAGAAAAACTAACGGAATGCATAATCGATATAAAAAACTGGATGATGAGTAATTTCTTACTGCTAAATTCTGAAAAAACAGAGGTGTTAATTATAGGACCTAAAAACTCTGCATGTAATAACCTAGAACGCTAAGACTTGATGGCTTGATGCTATTTGATAGCAATCTTTCCTTAGAAAGCCACGTTTCTAGAATTTGTAAAACTGCATTTTTCCATCTCAAAAATATATCTAAATTACTACCTATACTCTCAATGTCAAATGCAGAAATGTTAATCCATGCGTTTATGACCTCAAGGTTAGATTATTGTAATGCTTTATTGGGTGGTTGTTCTGCATGCTTAATAAACAAACTCCAGCTGGTCCAAAATGTAGCAGCTAGAGTTCTTACTAGAACCAGAAAGTATGACCATATTAGCCCGGTTCTGTCAACACTGCACTGGCTCCCTATTAAACATTTTATAGATTTTAAAATCATGCTTATTACTTATAAAGCCCTGAATGATTTAGAGTTCAAAGGTACAGCGCGCACATCCAAAACAATAAAAACTGGGTGCTGGGCAGACAAGTAGTTGCAAAGGTAAACAATGAGTCCGCACACCAGAAAATGCTCCTAGCAATTTTAATGATAGCTCACCACGTGTAACGTTTCAGGTTTGCAGGTGTCCTTGAAATTTAAAATTGCTAGGAGCATTTTCTGGTGTGCGGACTCATTGTTTACTTTAATGATTTAGAACCTCAGTATTTGAACAAGCTCTTGTTACATTATAGTCTTACACTTGCGCTGCGTTCTCAAAACTCTGGCAATTTGATAATACCTAGAATATCAAAGTCAACTGCGGGTGGCAGATCCTTTTCCTATTTAGCACCTAAACTCTGGAATAACCTACCTAACATTGTTCAGGAGGCAGACACACTCTTGCAGTTTGAATCTAGATTAAAGACCCATCTCTTTGACCTGGCTTACACATAACACACTAATATGCTTCTAATATCCAAATCCGTTAAAGGATTTTAAGGCTGCATTAATTAGGTAAACCGGAACTGGGAACACTTCCCGTAACACCCGATGTACATGCTACATCGTTAGAAGAATGTCATCTACGCTAATATTAGTCTGTTTCTCTCTTATTCCGAGGTCACCGTAGCCACCAGATCCAGTCTGTATCCAGGTCAGATGGTCACTGCAGTCACCCGGATCCAGTACATATCCAGCCCAGATGGTGGATCGGCACCTAGAAAGGACCTCTACAGCCCTGAATGTCAGCGGAGACCAGGACAACTAGATGAGCCCCAGATACAGATCCCCCGTAAAGACGTAGTCTCAGACGACCACCGAGACAAGTCCACAGGAACCAATTGAGTCCTCCGCACAATGTTACTTTGCTGAAGCCTGGAATTGAACTGCTGGTTTCATCTGGCCAGAGGAGAACTGGCCCCCCAACTGAGCCTGGTTTCTCCCAAGGTTTTTTCTTTATTCTGTCACCGATGTAGTTTTGGTTCCTTCCCGCTGTTGCCTATGGCTTGCTTAGTTGGGGACACTTAATTTACAGCAATATCATTGACTTGATTGCAAATGATTGCACAGATACTATTTAAACTGAACTGAGCTGTTTGATGACATCACTGAATTCAATGATGAACTGCCTTTAACTGTCATTTTGCATTATTGACACACTACATTTCCTAATTAATGTTGTTCAGTTGCTTTAACACAATCTGTTTTGTTTAAAGCACTATATAAATAAATGTGACATGACTTGATATGATTGAACTGCAAGATGGAAAAAATACAGATTTTTTACATTAAAAGATATTAGAAGCATGGTACAGTACATTTTGTTATTACTGTGATATCTCATAAAAGCACATCAAAACTACCATTACAGTGGTACAACCATAGTAAGTTTGGTGATTACTGTGCTATTACTATACATATAACAGTAAAACTACAATTACTGTAGTAAAAACATGGTAAATATCCTATTTAATTCAATTCAATTCAAGTTTATTTGTATAGCCCTTTTTACGATACAAATCATTGCAAAGCAACTTTACAGAAAATTAAGTTTCTACAATATTTAGTAGTAGCTTATCAGTGATGACTGTCAGTTTATGTGCATATGGCAGAAATGTTCAGAAAAATCAATAAAAAGACATAAACAAACAGACGATTAACACTATTAACAGCAATTATGCAATCAAACTTATAGCAAAATGTGGTAATTCTGTATGTTATCTCTGGGTAAGCGTCATCTGAGGTCCTCTAAGGGGTTGGCATCATCTCTTCTCAGGTGTTCTGGATCCACACTGGAGCTTGTGTAAATCCTAGTTGCTACGGGATTTACATCCCGTGGCAAAACAGAGAAACAAATAGAGACATAATTAGCATAGCTGCTGTTCCAGCCTAGTAAAATTAATTTGTTTAACCCAAGCTAAAGAATAATAATGTGCATTTGATCAGATATAACTGCAGTCCAAAATTATGAGATGCATTATTTGAATGCATGGCGAAAGAGGTGTGTTTTTAATCTAGATTTAAACAGAGAAAGTGTGTCTGAACCCTTGGATTGTTTTGGTTATTTTCTATGAGTTTGTGGATATGCTCGGCCCTGGCAGTTTTTAGAGCCTGTCTATACTGTAGCTGGACATAGTGTTTTTCCATGCAATTCTAAAAAAATAGTCCAAGTTCGTTTTTTTCTCCATTTGCGCTCAAGGACTACGAGTTTCTTTCTTGAGAGAGGTGGGTATTACTGTTTGCAATACCATGGGTCACAGTATGAACGTTTTTTCTCTAACCTTTTTTTCAGTTTGATGGGGGCAAACAGCTTTTTGTAACTAATGTAAGTTAGAGAAGATGGTGCCCATGTTGCCAGTTTTTTGATTTTCGTCTAGTTCATGTGTATTTATGGGTACACAGAGCAGTTGAGATAAATCAGGCAGGTTATTTGCGAATCTGTCTTTGGTGGCTGGAACAATAGTTCTGCCCGGACGATAACGCGAAGCCATATAGTTATTATCATCAATACACAGAATGCACGATACAAGGAAATGGTCAGTAATATCATCACTTTGTGGTACGATATCTATATCAGTAAGAATGATTCCATGCGATATAATTAAATCTAGCGTATGATTAAAATGATGAGTGGGCCCGGTGACATTTTGCTTTACTCCAAAACAGTTTAATAAGTCAGTAAACGCAAGTCCTAATGCATCATTTGAATTATTAACGTGAATGTTAAAATCTCCAAAAATTAGCGCTTTATCAGCGTTAACCAACAGGTCTGAGAGGAAATCTCCAAATTCTTTTAGGAATTCTGTATACGGCCCTGGTGGTCTAAACACAGTAGCCAGAATTTGGGAGCAAGAGATACGATAGATTCTTTTGCATATCAGACAGTATGTAACATTAAGCAGAAGTATTTCGAATGATTTAAACCTGTATCCCTGTTTTCTGGGTAACACTGAGAATATCACTATATATTGTTGCAAAAACTCTTCCCCCACGACCAGTCTGACGGGGCTCATGGTTTATTAACAGTAGTTTTGGTGGAGTAGACTCATTAAGACCAATATAATCATTTGGTTTTAGCCAGGTTTCAGTCAAGCAAAATAAAAACCATTATCTGTGATCATTTCGTTTACAATAACTGCTTTGGGTGTGATTCATCTAATGTTTATGAGCCCAAACTTTAGAAATTGTTTTTGTTCATATATTTTACATTTTTCTGGTCGGAAACCACGTCATCTGGTTTAATCACGATAAGATTTTTTCTAGATCCTACATTAATTTATATTTTGACCTCACTATTCTGGGAAACAGACACAGTCTTAATAGATTGGACAGCGCGGTTGAACATCAGCTCTAATATTTAAGCGGGTAGAACAAAAGCCATCATAGCAGTTATTTGAGAATTGGCTTACTAGTCATATGAAGTGTAGAGTCCTGGAGATGTTGTCCGAGAGGAGTTCCGCTCCGACTCTGCTGGGGTGCAGGCCATCAGCGCGAAAAAGCCTAGGACGCTCCCAGAAAAGATTCCAATTATTAACAAAGAGCAGTTTCTGTTCTTTACACCATGACAATAACTATTCATTTAGAGCAAAAAGTCTACTGAACCTTTCGTGTCTTCGTCGATACGTGGGCAGTGATCCTGACACAATGATCATCGCCGCGGGCGTTGTGCTGTGCACCGTCTTGATCAGGCTCCTGAAGTCCCTCTTCAGCATCTCCGTCTGCCGTTGCATGGTGTCATTAACCCTGGCGTAAGGCACGACCACTCTGGTGCTCTCGTCGTCCTTCAGGATCGCAGGTATCTGCGCAGAAACATCGAGAACACGAGCACCAGGGAAACAGTGAGTGTGCATTTTACCTTTGGCTAAAGTAGCACGGATGTGTTGGACGATGGAGTCTCCGACGATCACAGCGTCGCATTCCGTCTCGCGGAGGGGAGCGCAGCGGTTCCATGTGGAGATCTCAAAGACTGGAGGGGGAGAGGTTGTCGCCCGGGCCCTGGCTTGCATCCTCCGCTGCGGATGCACCCAGGGCCCATGGTGTCCCGGCACGGTGTAGAGGTGGTAGGACTGTTAGCAGCGCGCTGTATACTTACCGCGGACTTGTGACCATCAGCCCGGGAGGTTTCCAGCAAGGCTCTCCGCTCTCTCAGCTGGGCCTGCCTTTGCTCCAAGACCTGAATCTGCCCCGAATGCAGCTCGAACATTTCGTCACCTGCACTCAAAGCTATACAGTCGTGGCCAAAAGTTTTGAGAATTACATAAATATTGGAAATTGGAAAAGTTGCTGCTTAAGTTTTTATAATAGCAATTTGCATATACTCCAGAATGTTTTATGAAGAGTGATCAGATGAATTTAATAGTCCTTCTTTGCCATGAAAATTCACTTAATCCCAAAAAAAACCTTTCCACTGCATTTCATTGCTGTCATTAAAGGACCTGGCTGAAGATCATTTCAGTAATCATCTTGTTAACTCAGGTGAGAATGTTGACGACCACAAGGCTGGAGATCATTATGTCGGGCTAATTGGGTTAGAATGGCAGACTTTGACATGTTAAAAGGAGGGTGATGCTTGAGGGGAGAGAGGTTGAAATCCTTGTTGCTTTCCATTGTTAACCATGGTGAGCATGAGCTGCAAAGAAACGCGGACCTGCAGCCATCATTGCGTTGCATAAAAATGGCTTCACAGGCAAGGATATTGTGGCTACTAAGATTGCACCTAAATCAAAGCACAATTTATAGGTTCATCAAGAACTTCAAGGAAAGAGGTTCAATTCTTGTAAAGAAGGCTTCAGGGCATCCAAGAAAGTCCAGCAAGCGCCAGGATCGTCTCCTAAAGAAGATTCAGCTGCGGGATCGGAGTGCCACCATTGCAGAGCTTGCTCAGGAATGGCAGCAGGCAGGTGTGAGCGCATCTGCACGCACAGTGAGGCGAAGACTTTTGGAAGATGGCCTGCTGTCAAGAAGGGCAGCAAAGAAGCCACTTCTCTCCAAAAAAACATCAGGGACAGATTGATCTTCTGCAGAAAGTATAGTGAATGGACTGCTGAGGACTGGGGCAAAGTCATATTCTCTGATGAAGCCCCTTTCCGATTGTTTGGGGCATCTGGAAAAAGGCTTGTCCGGAGAAGAAAAGGGGAGCGCTACCATCAGTCCTGTGTCATGCCAACAGTAAAGCATCCTGACACCATTCATGTGTGGGGTTGCTTCTCATCCAAGGGAGTGGGCTCACTCACAATTCTGCCCAAAAACACAGCCATGAATAAAGAATGGTACCAAAACACCCTTCAACAGCAACTTCTTCCAACAACCCAACAACAGTTTGGTGAAGAACAATGCATTTTCCAGCACGATGGAGCATCGTGCCATAAGGCAAAAGTGATAACTAAGTGGCTCGGGGACCAGAATGTCGAAATTTGGGTCCATGGCCTGGAAACTCCCCAGACCTTAATCCCATTGAGAACTTGTGGTCAATCCTCAAGAGGCGGGTGGACAAACAAAAACCCACTAATTCTGACAAACTCCAAGAAGTTATTATGAAAGAATGGGTTGCTATCAGTCAGGATTTGGCCCAGAAGTTGATTGAGAGCATGCCCAGTCAAATTGCAGAGGTCCTGAAAAAGAAGGGCCAACACTGCAAATACTGACTCTTTGCATAAATGTCATGTAATTGTCGATAAAAGCCTTTGAAACGTATGAAGTGCTTGTAATTATATTCCAGTACATCACAGAAACAACTGAAACAAAGATCTAAAAGCAGTTTAGCAGCAAACTTTTTGAAAACTAATATTTATGTAATTCTCAAAACTTTTGGCCACGACTGTACATACATTTGCCATTAAAGCAAGTAACAGTGAGTAAAGCAATGGTAATGTGTGTGAATAGTGTATTAGCAATGCACCGGTGTTGAGCGACAACCACGCTGGCGATGCTAATGGGCTATAAGCTACTAATGGACTCGGGAAATCAAAATAAAACTAGTGATAACAAGGCGCTCTGATTGTTTTTGTTGTAGAATACGATAGAGGATATATTCACATGTTATAGAAACGAAAATGATGGTGTATAAAATAGATTTCAATAATAAAAAATAGTCGATGGGTTTTAACTTCAAATTTCACAGTAAAACTATAGTTACTGTTGTAAGTGTCGTGGTTACCATGATTTTACTACAAATACAACTTACATCTTTGAACCTGATATGAATATAAAACTGATCCAAGGTTTATGACACGTCACGTGACGTTTAATCACCCTAGTTAGCAGGTGTGTTCATTTAAACGCAATAAAACTCAAAGACAGTCTTGGATGACCGATATAATACAGCGATTAAACATATGGCAATAATCTGATTAATAAAGAAGACAAAATAAATTTTATAACAGACATTAAAACAGCATATTTACGACTACTCATCCAACTTGTGGCACACGTAAACTGATGGCAAATATTACCATGTGTGCTGAAAGAGACTTCTTGAATGTGATTTCATATTGATAAACATCTCATGCCCTTCTTGTCTGTGTACTGACACCAAAAGTTTCCCACTGAAAGCAATGTAGGTCCCAGTTCCTCGATATAGTGGGGGGCACCTTTGACGTCTTCATAGTGACGCTAAAGGCACTTGACAATGCTTCAGTTTTTGACACCTTGAGTAAGAATGTATTGTGCGTTCAAATCTGTCTTTCTGCACTGCAAATAACATTTCATTTCATATGGTAGAAACATCTTTCATGTGGGCAAGCTTTAGTCTTAACTAGGGCTGTCAAATGATTAATCACGATTAATCACAT
Source organism: Cyprinus carpio (assembly GCF_018340385.1). NCBI lineage: Eukaryota > Metazoa > Chordata > Actinopteri > Cypriniformes > Cyprinidae > Cyprinus > Cyprinus carpio. The sequence continues at coordinate 19,014,195 of NC_056596.1, read as the reverse complement.
CCAAAATAAAAGTTTTGTTTACATAATATATCTATGTGTACAGGGTATATTTATTATGTATATATAAATACACACACATAAATTATGTATTTAGAAAATATTTACATGTATATACATTTATATATTTTATATTCTTATATTTTATATTATATATAAATATATTTAATATATAAACATAACATATTCTTCTTAAATATATACATGCATGTGTGTGTATTTATATATACATACTTAATAAATATACACAGTATACACACATATATTATGTAAACAAAACTTTTATATATCAATCTTAGTCGCAGATTAAATCATTTTACACCCCAACTCTTAACATTTCATAAAGAAAATTTCTCTTACAGAGAAAGAAGGATTTCAGCATACTTGGGCTTGCATTCTCTTAATTTGCTTAGTTGCACAAACATAGTGTTACTGTTCACAGAAACACTAATCTAACTTCTTGTGCTTAGAAGCTCTAACATAACTTTATGAGCATAAAACTCCTAATGTATTCAAATCTGTCTTTCTACATTGCAAATAACATTTCATTTCACATGTTAAAAACATCTTTCACGTGGGCAAGTTTTAGTCTTAACATTGCATAAAGCAACTTTCTCTTACAGAGAAAGTAGGTTTTCAGCATATTTGGGCTTGCATTCTCTTAATTTGCTTAGTTGCACAAACAGTGTTACTGTTCACAGAAACACTAATCTAACTTCTTGTGCTTAGAAGCTCTAACATAACTTTATGAGCATAAAACTCCTAATGTATTCAAATCTGTCTTTCTACATTGCAAATATCATTTCATATGTTAAAAACATCTTTCACGTGGGCAAGTTTTAGTCTTAACATTGCATAAAGCAACTTTTTCTTACAGAGAAAGTAGATTTTCAGCATATTTGGGCTTGCATTTTCTTCATTTGCTAAGTTGCAATAACGTAGTGTTACTGTTCACTGAAGCACTAAACTAAGCATCTTGTGCTTAGACGCTCTAACATAACTTCATGAGTATAAAGCACCTTAGCTTCCAGCTTCTCTACCGTTCGGACGTTCTAGCTTACTGCTCTGCGCTTTGCTTCTTATTTCTGTACTTTTCTCTGATTTTTACTTCAGCAGATCAGCAAAGTGTTCAAACAACAGATTTTTGGCACTAAAACTAAAAACTCTTTGGGACTGGAATAATACTACAAAAAGAAGACTTTGGCTCCCACTGCCAGCAGCTTACATTCCAGAGACGGGAAAACATCTGCCTACATTCAAACAGAAGAGAGAGAAAATGCCTCCTGTTGAATATACTTGTTGCATGAATTGCTGCAAACTTCTACAAAGGATTGTGGTTCTTGAAACAAAGTTACTTGCTGGACTTCCAAAACAGGCGGAACACTCAGCAGACCGTCATCATGGACCCTCTCAGCATACAGCCTGTGAGTCCCATGAATCTTCTGAATCTCAACAGTTTATACCAAGTGTAGAGGAACAAGCCGAAACTGATCGCCACACTAATTGATGGCACTAACAGGGAACAAGACCCAAAAGAACATGAGACATCAGATTGTTACGAGTTTCTCGTATTGCTGCCGTAGCATCCTCTACCCCAGATTCGACTATGACAAGGCTTGTGAATACTGGTATTCTACCAGCCCCTATACATCTTGAGTACAGATTTGAAGCATTAATGAATGCAAGTGAGGAATCCCCAAATGTGATTAAACATGGATTGGATCAGCCAGCAGCTAACACTGCTACTAACAGGCCCTCAAGGTAGAGCAGACAGCGGCATTCAGCTCAGAGCGCAGCTGAGCCCAGGACTCTGATAGTGGGTGACTCTATTATCAGAAACATCAGTAGCAGGACTACAAAAACATGCTGCCTTCCTCAAGCAACGGTCTCTGATGTGAACAAGGAACTTCAGAACATTCAGATGAAGAACAAGGCTGCAAATCGAATCATCATCCAAGTGGAGAAGAATGATATTCGGAAAGAGCAGTCAGAACTCCTTAAGAAGGACTTCAGTGAACTCTTTAAAACACTTCGAAGACTCAAAGTTCAGTCGTTCATCAGTGGACCACTCCCAGCAAGGGGAACAAATATGTTTTCATGGTTGCTTGGGCTGAACAGATGGCTACAAAGATCTTGCAATATAAAAAGAGTGAATTTCATTGACAACTTCAATCTTTTCTGGGGCCATAGACAACTAACCAAACCGGATGGCCTCCACCCAAATAAACTTGGTGCTAGATTGCTTAAGGACAATATCTACTTTTCCCTCCGTCATCCTTCAGCAGAGTGTGTCAATTCATTCAGCACACACACACACCAGGTCCGATTCATCATGTGGTTGACATATCCCACAAGGACACTAATAACACCATGCAGCCACAACAAGCACTGCTGATGGACACTATCCCGGCTGAGCCCTGCCCACAGAGCTCCTCACAGACAGACTGTGATGTATCAAAACAGCTACAAGACTCAGCACCCAAGGACAACTTTCTGGAAAAACAGCCAGGGAAGCCAGGACAACATATCACAGTCACCGGAAACACCAGAGACACAGCCCCACTCACTGGACACATTATCCCTCTCTCCAGCATCTCCACTTCTGTGCTTCTCACAGAAAATGGAGGAATTGGTGTATGCTGGGACTAAACTCTCCCACTCATTCACTGCAAGCCCACAGATATCAACAAAAAAACAGCGGGCCCCCTACCACCAAAGCCTGTGGGCCCAGCTCCTGTGAGACCTCTCCGACCACTGCAGGGAGACAACAGAGGGTTTGGGCCCAACGCCAGGGCCCAAACCCTCCATCTGCTGTAGATGAACCAAAAACAACTGATAGCAGTTCTCAGTGATATGTGTCGGGTCCCCACTATAATAGCAGCAACATTCAGAAATGTTTACAGAACAAGCGGGAACCCAGTGTGCCTGTAGCTTTCTCTATTTCCGTTTTATCACATGATAGAAAGTCTAATGCCTTTTCAAGCCGAAGGGCAAACTCATCTAATCTGCGGCTTATTATGCATCAAACTAAGATTGATGTAAAGACACAAAGCACTGCCATCAAGCTAGCATTTTTAACACTCGCTCACTAAAAAATAAATCATTTCTAATCAATGACTTTATAACCACAAACAATCTGGATTGTATGTTTCTAAACGAAACATGGCTAGAAGACAGCTGCAGTGCAACTGTCCTCAATGAAGCAGCCCCTCCTAACTTTACTTTCATGAGTGTCTGCAGTACTGTTAGGAGAGGTGGAGGTCTAGCTGCTCTATTTTTAAGATGTCTATCAATGCAAGCAAGTGTCATTTGGTCAGTACTTGTCTTTTGAATATCTAGGGATTGTGCTGAAAGGTGCTCCACGCATTCTGTTTATCATTATTTACAGGTATCCAAAATACTCTCCAGCCTTTTTTGAAGTGGTCACAGAAATGTTATCAATGATTTCCTCAGAGTTTGACTGTTTAGCTATTGCAGGGGATTTTAATATTCACATAGATAATGCAGAAAACAAAACTACAAAATAAATGATAACGGTTCGAAACACTTCTGACCTGATTCAGCATGTGCATGGACCCACACACAAAGGTGGACACACTCTAGATTTAATCATCAGTAAGGGTCTAAACATTTCATCCATTGTTATTAAGGATGTAGCACTATCTGATCACTTCTGTATTTTCTTTGATATATTAATCTCTGCTACCACTGAATCTAGATCTGTCTCTGTCAGAAGGAGATGCATTAATGAGAACACTAGTGTGCTGTTTATGGAGGCTATATTTTTAACACCAAGCATTTCTGCAGACTGTTGATGTTCTCCTTGATTCCTTTAACTCAAAAGTTAAGAATGTTATTGATGATATTGCTCCAATAGTAGTCAGTAAGAAAACAAACAGACAAAAATCAGTTTGGAGAAGATCAACAGCAGTTCAGACTATGAAAAGACAATGCAGAAAAGCCGAGCGGATGTGGCGAAATAAAAAAAATTAAAATCAACTATAACATCCATCACTCCCCACACTCACAACACGCACATCACGCACTGCCACCAAGTGCACCAAGTGCCACCAAAAAAACCAAAAAATCTAAAAAATCATCCTCATCACAATAGGCTACTAGATAAATAACAAATAAAATATTTCAAAAGCATGTTAATATACAAAAGCAATAACAAAAGTAATCCTAGACCATTAGTCGAGAAAAAAGGTGAACTCTGTGCCAGTCTCCCTCTGGTGCCCCCTCCTTCCCCACCTCCCAGGGTTTTCGATTATGCCTCACAATGTCAAATTTGGCAGACACCGACCTCAGACATCCTCGAAAAGGCACCAAGAGTCGGGGGGCGGAGGAAAAAAAGGAAAAATCGAAAGAGACAGCTTCGCTTGCAGGTAAACAATGTTTAAATAAAAATGTTAGTTTTTGTAGCCCTTGGACGTGTAAGCTAGGGGTCCGCGTACTAGTAGTGCAAAAGATCCGGGGCTTTTAGCCCTGCATGTTGAGTCTTTTATTTTAACGGGGGGGCCAAATTGTGAAACTTGGGCTGTTAAAGAGGAGTTTGTTTGAGAAGGAAAGGAAGGCCAATAAATTTGAATGACAAATAAAGCTAATTTTCCCCATACGTTACAGATGTGTCACCCCATATAGCTAGTGCAGAACGTTCCCTATTGTAATTTCTTTCGCTTCAATACAATGTCAATAACTTTTTAGAAAAACCCTGCAACTGAACGTGATGTGATTTTGCCCAAATTAGACCGCTTTTAGATTAAAGATTTTTCGTTTGTGTACTATGGCTGTCACAGTTGCCTCTGCTGAGCGAAGTTTTTCAAAGCTCAAACTCATCAAAACGTACCTGCGTTCATCAGTGGGGCAGGAACGTTTAAGTGGTCTGGCTGTCATCAGCATCATAGGGACGTGATGCTCAGAAACTGTCATATGATGACCTGATAGCTGATTTGCAGAGCTAGGAAATGTAGGCGTGTGCCTCTGTAGGGGCCTATGACAACTGATGAAATATAGTTCTATAGAATAGCAGAATAATGGTCTCTTTATAGAGATGTAGATCCCTCTCTGTTGAGTAATTTCTACTGTGCAGTTATGCATGGTTATTGCAGTTTAAAATGTGCACTTTAAAATTCAATACTTCATAAAATTCATACTTCATAAAATTCAGTTTTACTGTTATTTGCACTAAACTTTTTTTGCACTTTTAACTTTCTGTGTTTACATTGTTCAGTTCCAATTATTCATTTGCAGCAGTTATTTTGGAAGTAAAGAGAACTAAGTAAGAAATTCTGAATGGTAGTTATTTCTTTGGTTGGTGGGTGGGTGGGTGGTTTGGTTGGGGGAGGGGAGGGGAGGGGAGGGGAGGGGAGGGGGGGCACCGCCAAGCATTTGTGCTTAGGGCACCCAAATGGCTAGCGCTGGCCCTGGCATCTATAAAGACAGCCTTCATGCTTTTAATGTGAAACTAGCCACAGCTAGACAGAATTTCTTCTCAAACCTTATAAACAGTAAATTAAACAACACTAGTACTCGGACCACTGTTGAGAGACTGACAACCCCCCCCCCCCCTGATATTGAGATCATCAATATCAGGAAGGCGATTAGCACATCCTCAAGCAATGCAAAGGTCAGACAGATTTGGCTGCAATATCAAAAAGATACTATGTCTATTTTTGAAGCAATTGATTGCAAAATTTTGGACGAAATAGTGCAGCACCTAAAATCGTCAACCTGCTATCTTCACACACTTCCCACATCTTTTTTCAAAAGTGTGCTTAACTGTTTATAAGCAGTGGTGAACGCTTCTAAAGTGGTGAATGCCTCACTTCTTTCTGGGACATTTCCAAACTCCCTGAAAACTGCAGTTGTTAAGCCTCTCCTGAAAAAGAGCAATCTTGATAACACTGTTTTGAGCAATTATAGACCAATATCTAATCTTCCTTTTATAGGCAAAATTATAGAAAAGGTATTTTTTAATCAGCTGAACAAATACTTAAACTCAAATGGATACCTGGACAATTTTCAATCTGGTTTCCTACTGCATCACAGCACAGAGACAGCACTCATTAAGACAATAAATGATATTCGCTTAAATTCTGACTCTGGCAAAATATCAGTGCTGGTATTGCTAGATCTCAGTGCTGCGCTTGACACTGTCGATCATAACATACTACTAGAGAGACTGGAAAACTGGGTCAGGCTTTCTGGGATGGTACTCAAATGGTTCAGGTCATACTTAGAAGGTAGAGGCTATTATGTGAGTCTAGGAGAGCATAAGTCTAAGTGGACGTCCATGACATGCGGAGTCCCACAAAGCTCAATTCTTGCACCGCTCTTGTTTACCATGTACAGTATATGCTCCCACTAAGTCAAATAATGAGAAAGAACCAAACTGCCTATCAAAGCTATGCTGACGATACACAGATTTACCTAGCCTTATCGCCAAACGACTACAGCCCCATTGACTCCCTCTGCCAATGTATTGATGAAATTAATAGTTGGATGTGCCAGAACTTTCTTCAGTTAAACAAGAAAAAAACTGAAGTTATTGCATTTGGAAACAAAGATGAAGTTTTCAAGGTGAATGCATACATTGACTCTAGGGGACAAACAACTAAAAATCAAGTCAGGAATCTTAGTTTAGTTTCAGTAGTAGTCATGTCAAAGCAGTAACTAAATCAGCATACTATCATCTCAAAAACATTGCACGAATTAGATGTTTTGTTTCCAGTCAAGATTTGGAGAACCTTGTTCACGCCTTTATCACCAGCAGGGTGGACTATTGTAATGGTCTCCTCACTGGCCTTCCCAAAAAGACCATTAGACAGCTGCAGCTCATCCAGAACGCTGCTGCCAGAATTCTGACTAGAACCAGAAAATCTGATCATATCACACCAGTCCTCAGGTCCTTACACTGGCTTCCAGTTACATTTAGGATTGATTTTAAAGTACTTTTACTTGTTTATAAATCACTCAATGACCCAGGACCAAAATATATTGCAGATATGTTCAATGAATATAAACCTAACAGATCACTCAGATCATAAGGATAGAGTCAGTTAGAAATACCAAGGGTTCACACAAAACAAGAGGAGTCCGCCTTTAGTTACTATGCCGCCAGCAGTTGGAATCAGCTTCCAGAAGAGATCAGATGTGCTAAAACATTAGTCACATTTAAATCTAGACTCAAAACTCATCTGTTTAGCTGTGCATTTATTGAATGAGTACTATGCGATGTCCGAACTGATTGCACTGTACTTTACGTATTCACTGTATTTTATGTAAAATCATTTTCTATTTTTAACTGTTTTATATTCATTTTAAATAAGTCAATTTTTAAATAATTTCCAAAGTTTTCAAACTGCTTGTTTTATTTTTGTTATTATTTTGTATTCATGATTATTTTACTTTCTTTTATGTAAAGCACTTTGAATTACCATTGTGTACGAAATGTGCTATATAAATAAACTTGCCTTGCCTTGCCTTACATATCAAAATCTGTCTTTCTGCATAGCAATGAACATTTAATTTCATATAGGAGAATCTTTCATGTGGGCAAGTCTTAGTCTTAACATTGCATAAACCAACTTTCTCTTACAGAAAAAGGAAGGTTTTAAGCATATGAGGGATTGCATTCTCATCATTTGCTTAGTTGCACTAACACAGTGTTACTGTTCACAGAAGCAATAAAATAAGCTTCTTTGCTTAGAAACTCTAACAAAACTTCACAAGCATAAAACTCCTACTGCGTTCATATCTGTTGTTCTGCACTGCAAATAACGTATCATTTCACAGAAACATCTTTCATGTGGGCAAGCTTTAGTCTTAACATTGCATAAACCATATATCTCTAACTGAGAAAGAAGCTTTACAGCAGAAGTGTCCTTGCATTCTCTTCATTTGCTTAGAAGCACTAACACAGTATTACTGTTCATAGAAGCTCTTAACTGATTTTGCTGTGCGTTGAAGCTCTAACATAACTTGTTATTAGTAAAACTTTGGTAAGACTTTGTGTGAAGCCCATATTTAAAATTGATTATAAGATAATCCTTAAGGCATTATAATTAATTCATAACGTATTATAAAAAGCCTTATTATATGTTGTATCATCTCATGATTTATCATAACAACAGTTTTAATGTATTATAATATTTATTCCTTTGTGGCTATCCACCTTTTTCATCAATGCGGAAGTAAGCCTATGGGTGAGACTTCCATTTCATTAGCTGCTATAGGTAAATAACAAGGAGAATAACAACATGCAGTAAATGGTAAAACTGTTTGAAGTACAAACCAGTGTGTTCTTAATTAAGATAACAGATTAAAATAATATGACAGGGCACATCAATTGTCAATATCAAGCAGCAAAACAAAATTTTGTACCATTTTTACGTCAGGAAAAAGGTGGATAGCTTTTAATACTATGATGATTTATAACACACAATGAACACAATGCATCCACTTAACTTACAATGGATTATATTTCCCATAGTTATAATGTTGTGACACGTGTCCCGAGCTCTCGTCAGCATTGCCCTGGAAACCAAGCCACCACACCTGCACCTGTTCATCACGGGCTGAGCGGCCACACCTGCACCCCATCAGGCACTGGCTTCATAATCCTGGGAGATGCGCACACTGGTGAGAGATGTCTCCAAAGACTCGGCTAACCATTAACCTCTGTTATTTTGCAGACAGCAGTGTGTGACTGCCAGATCCGCCACGAACGGATAACACGGACCCACACCTCACAGCGCACGGAAGGAGAGAAAGAGAAGCGAGAGAGAGAAAGGCAGAGCACGGAGCACCAGAACACCTCACTTTAGTCATTTCCCCCCATCACTACTCAATAAAAATCCACCCTTCAGGGAACTTCACTGCATCCTCGTGTCGTGTCCTTCTTCACCCCGTCACACTGGTGGAGAATGCGGGCATTACAGTGAAGAAGTCACCTTTCGCCCTTTCTGGGTTAATCCGGTAGTTTTTTTTTTTTTTGGGCTCACACACCCTCTCTGTTTCCCCAGGTGGCGCTCCTCCCCCATGTTGGATGAACTGCTGAAGCACCTCACAGAAGTGAGCATCCGCCAGCAGCAAATCATGGAGCAAATGGCCTCCCGACAAGGGAAAATCGAGCGCGAGCTTGCCGCGCTCCGCACTGCCGCTGCTCAGCGAACTCCGCTGCCTGACCCCAGTGCCTAAGCTGCACAGTTGATCCCGAGGATGACGGTGCATGATGACGTCAAGATATTCCTCCAAATGTTTGAAACCATCGCAGTCCGGGAGGTGTGGCCCAGGGACTCTTTCACGATTGGACCTTCAACCCGCAGCAGCCGGCCCGTGCTCAAGCCGCTGAGCTCTCTCACCTCGCCCAACACTGACTACTGGCCGGGGGTCCCACCGCACACCAGGTAGCGGAGCGTGTAGTGGTCGACTGCCTTCTCCGAGCCCTCGCCATCGCTTCTCAGCCTGACAGCCCTGCCGGGAACCGTCAAAAACAGAGGACAGCGAGGAAGCCCCGTCGGCGCCCTGTGTTGCTGGCCTCGGACAGTCCCAATGATGGTGAGTCACCCTCCCAGAATCCTAACCTCTACTTTGATCTCTTCCAGCAGTTGACTGGGGCCAGGGCATTTGCAAGAGAGCAACACGAGGACGACCGTTTGAAACATTTCTGGGCCCAGGTGAGGATCGCCGAAGGGAAAGAGCTCCAGCCAGCGCCCCATCCAACTCCTCACTTTGTGGTGCAAAATGGCCTGCTTCACTGTGTCGCACAGCGTAGGGGGGAGGAAAAAACCCTGCTGGTAGTCCCTCAGATAAAGACGGAATCGGTGATGGAGCTAGCCCATGCACATCCCATGGCAGGCCACCTGGGGGCCCAGAACACTATCCAGCGCATCCGCGACAGTTTCCACTGGCCGGGCCTGGAGGCCAAGGTCAAGCACTTCTGCCAGGCCTGCCCAACCTGCCAACGAACATCACCGCACTCCCCTCCCCCCAGCCCGCTGATACCGCTGCCCATCATTGAGGTACCCTTCAAGCAGATCGGGATGGATCTGGTAGGGCCGCTGCCGAAGTCCACCTGGGGGCACGAACACATCCTGGTCATCCTGGATTACGCCACCCGCTACCCTGAGGCCATCCCCCTCCGTAAAGCCACTGCAAAAGCCATCGCCCAGGAGCTGTTCCTGCTGTTTAGTCGGGTTGGCATACTCACCCAGATACTGACTGACCAGTGCACCCCATTTATGTCCTGGCTAATGGCTGACCTTTGCCAGCTCCTGAAGTTAAAACAGCTCCGCACCACTGTGTACCACCCCGCAAACCGATGGACTGGTCGAACAGTTCAACCAGACGTTGAAGCAGATGTTGCATCAGGTGGCTGCCAAGGACAAGCGGGACTGGGATAAGATGTTGCCCTATGTACTCTTCGGTATCCGAGAGGTGCCCCAAGCATCCACTGGCTTCACCCCATTCAAACTCCTCTTCGGCTGGCAGCCCCGCGGCCTGCTTGACATCGCCAGAGAGGCCTGGGAACAACAACTGGCTGTGCACCGAACCACCGTGGAACACGTGCGGGAGATGTGAGAGCGGATCGACAAAGTGATGCCTATAGTCCGGAAACACCTCGCCAAGGCCCAACAAGCCCAGCAACGACATTACAATAGGGCGGCCCAGCCACGGGAGTTCCAGCCAGGAAACCATGTTATGGTCCTGGTCCCCACGGCCACATGCAAATTCCTGGCCAGCTGGCAGGGGCTATACACCATAACGGAAAGAGTCAGCCCCGTCACCTACCGAGTACAGCAGCCAGGAAGAAGAAAAGAGGACCAGCTGTATCACATGAATCTCCTGAAGCGCTGGGTCGGGACCGGACCCCAGCTCTCTGCCCTTGCTAACACACCTCCCGTGGTTGTCGACATGGACCCTAATCTCTCGGCCTCCCAAAAGTCGGAGCTGCAAGAACTGGTCAGTAAGTTTTCTGATGTGTTCTCCCCCCAGCCTGGGCGGACCCACATCCTCGAGCACGACGTTCGCACACCACCTGGAGTCATCGACCGGCAGCGGCCTTATCGTGTCCCGGAGGCTCGGCGACACGCCATCGAGGAAGAGGTGCAGGAGATGCTGAGGTTAGGGGTCATCGAACCATCATGCAGCCCGTGGTCCAGCCCCATCGTTATGGTTCCAAAGCCCGACGGCACCTTCCGCTTCTGTAATGACTTCTGCTGCTTAAACGAAGTCTCCGAGTTCGAAGGTTACCCGATGCCACGGGTTGATGAGCTACTGGACCGACTGGGAAGGGCCGGGTTTATCTCGACCCTAGACCTCACCAAAGGCTACTGGCAGGTCCCCTTAACAGAGCAGGCCAAACTGAAGACGGCGTTCTCGACCCCATGCGGCCATTGGCAGTACCAGGTCCTTTCCTTCGCCCTGCACGGGGCCCCCGCCACCTTCCAGCGCCTAATGGATGTCCTCCTGCGGCCACACCAATCCTATGCGGCTGCCTACCTCGACGATGTCATTATCCACTCGGAGACTTGGGAGGACCATCTGGAGCGGCTGCGGAAGGTGCTGTGGCAGAACGGAAAACTCTGTATGCCACGTGTTTACTTTCACTTTGATTTCACAACTCAATGACGTAACGGGAGGCGTGCATATCAATTAATGGGAGAAATAAATATAGGGGTGAGGCTCACACACCGGGAGAGAAGGGACGTCACCAGTGAACAGTTCTCGTGAGAGTGTGGGAGAGAAGCTGAGTTGGAGTTACCGTGTGGAGGGCGGCTCGTGTTCCTGTCGACCTGACGCTTCCAGACATGCTGGTTACCCTGAAGTTCGTGAACGGGCGGGAAGTACCTTTCACGTATGAGCTTTATTCAGTTAATCCAAATAGGGAAAGCCGGACGTAAAAAGGATCATCGTTGAGTCCCCGGCGGTCTCTAGACACTCTTCATAATCCTTGTGAGATGCTACACTTGGGTCAGTGACGCAAAGCCATTCTCTCACACAAACAATCAGTCCCACACGCGCACTCAGTCCCACACGCACATACACAAGCACGTGCTATGCAAATGCACCACCGATGGGTTCATTTTATTTAGTTTACCTCGTTGATCGAGCCTGATTGATATATACGGTTTTGTTGATTGTTTGTACCTCTTACTCCTACGAACTACTTAGTCAGTGGGTGTTACCTACATGAGCAAACTGGGATTTAAAAGGGACACGTGAATATACTACTGAAAGCCCTGTTACAACGAACTGTGACACATCTGGACATATCTTAGGGTTTAAAAATAGATACTCAGAACAAAGAGAAAATAAGTGGAGTCTGGAAGTATTCTATTGTCTATAAATCTTTGTTTTCTTTTTTTTGTTTTGTGGCTGTATTTTTTATTTTTATTGTTTGGTGTTGATCAAACTAGACTTTCTTTGGCAGTGTTTTGAGTAAAACTATGTTGTTAATTACAAGTTTTGATTGGAAGGAAAAAAAAGAGACAAAAGACTGTGAATGATTTGAGTTTATTGAATGTAACACCTATCCTGGTGTTTTTTTTTTTTTCAGGCTTAGACCTGTCTGGCGCCCGAAAAAGTTGAATTAAACTATTTATTGAAATCTTGACTGCAAATTGGTTTCTGGGGGCCCACCACCGTTACAGTGCAACACCCCAACAAAACAACCTAACTCCAATACAGTGTCACCTGGCCCTCGCTGAAGCAAAGTCAGGCCTTATTAGACCCCAAGAAAAGAAGGTGACGGCCATCCTCTCCGCGCCGCGGCCTACCTCCAAGACTCAGGTACAGGCCTTTTTGGGGTTGGCGGGCTACTACCGCTGTTTTATCCCTAACTTCTCCCCTGACAGACCCGACCAGGAAAGGGCAGCCAGAGAAGACTCCTGGAGCCCTGAGGTGGAGGCAGCGTTCCAGCAGATAAAAACAGCACTCACATCGGAGCCAGTGCTCAGAGCCCCCGACTTCAACCACCCCTTCCTGCTGCAGACGGATGCATCTGATACAGGGTTGGGAGCCATCCTCTCCCAGGTCCACGACTGCGAGGAACACCCGGTGATATATCAGCCGAAAGCTGACCCCAGCAGAGCAACGATACGCGACCGTCAAAAGAGGCGTTGGCCGTCAAATGGGCAGTCCTGGAGCTCTGGAATTACCTCCTTGGCTGCCAGTTCACCCTGATCACCGACCACGCCCCTCTGCAGTGGATGGCCCGAGCCAAGGACACGAACGCCAGGGTGACTCGGTGGTTCCTCACACTCCAGGATTTCCACTTCACCGTACAACACCGGGCGGGGGCGGCCAACGCGAACACCGATGGTCTCTCCAGGATATGGGGAGCTTTCGCAGGTCTATCAGGGTCCACTCCCCGCCCTTCCCGCTACTCCACAGGAACAGGACGACACTTGGGGTTGAGTGTGACACGTGTCCCGAGCTCTTGTCAGCATCGCCCTGGAAACCAAGCCGCCACACCTGCATCTGTTCATCACGGGCTGAGTGGCCACACCTGCACCCCATCAGGCACTGGCTTCATAAGCCTGGGAAACGCGCACAGAGGTGAGAGATGTCTCCAAAGACTTGGCTAACCGTAACCCTCTGTTATTTTGCAGACAGCAGTGTGTGTGACCGCCAGATCCGCCATGAACGGATAACACGGACCTACACCTTACAGTGCACGGAAGGAGAGGGAGAAGAGAGAGAGAGAGAAAGAAAGGCAGAGCACGGAGCACCAGAACACGTCAATTTGGTCATTTCCCCATCACTACTCAATAAAAACCCACCCTTCGGGGAACTTAACTGCATCCTCGTGTCGTGTGCTTCTTCACCCCGTCACAATGTATTATAAGTCTCTTATCTTGCCTTTGTTAACTTTTTATTATACTTGAAAGAGACAAAAAAAAACTATAAATAACAACGACAATACTACTACTAATAATAAAAAAAGAATTCTTAAATTCAAATTTATTTGTATAGCGCTTTTCACAATACACATTGCTTCAAAGCAGCTTCACAGAAAATGCATGTCTACTTTATAGCTTAGAGTGATCTGTTCTCAGAAGTGAATGGGTCCAATAATGTTCATTTAACAAATGAACAGTTCAAGGTAATAGAACAATACAGTTAGCTAACATTAATTATTTTCAGGCAGAAGCTCATTAAAGTGATTATGAAGTGTGATGTTTGATTAAAATATAGATAAAAATTTGGCAGCTGTGCATGTTGATTCAAGCTGGCATCATCTGGGGTCCTCAGAGGGGTAAGATAGTAAGATACTATACAAGAGGTGGGTAGAGTACCCGAAAACTGTACTCAAGTAAAAGTACTTACGCCAGTCTTCAGTCTCGCATAATCTTTCAGAAATCATTCAAATATGTCTATTTACTATCAATTATGTTCTTTTTAGCTTTCTATTCATCAAGAATCCTAAACAAACTGTCACAGGTTCCAAAAATATTAAGCATCAAAACTGTTTCCAGCACTGGTAATCAATCATTATATTAGAATGATCTCTGAAGGATCATATGACTCTGAAAATTGGAGTAACAGCTGATGAAAATTCTGATTTGCATCACTGAATTAAAACATATTTTAAAGTATATTAATTATGCATTATATAAAAAATAACCTCTAAAACGGAGAAGAGTGAAAACTCCTCACACGACGGCTAAGTTAACAAACATCTGAACATAACGAAACAAATGCACATTGACGGATCTTCTTCCATCTGTTCTGCAAAATGTAAACAAATGTAAATATTGTGGAAATACCAATATTAATTGTGTCTAGGCGAAGGCATTCCTCCTGGAACAGAGCTAATGCAGGTTTGGAGGGTATTCATTTCATAGTCTGTGACAGCTTATTTAATGTAAAAATTATACATTGTATTTAATGTATAAGTTACACATACAGCAAACTGGTAATGTCATAGTGGTATTGTGTACTGTAATCGAATGTAGCCTAAGTTATACATGTTGAACCGTAGACAGCACACGCTGTGTTCATCTAATAAGATCTTCATCACTAGCAAACAATAGCCTTTGCAGATTTGCTTTCAATTGACTGTAGATCCAAAGCCACGTCTTCAAAGCTCTTGATGTTCTTAAACTGTCTGTTACAACTCTGAGTGAACCACTTCAGACAGCTCAGCGTGCGCGGCGGGAATCAATTCACTGGTTTGCCAACTAGTTTGATCAAGCTTTTGAACAGAATTGACTCAAAAGAATGAATCATTCGTGAATGGGCATCGCTCATTGCCAAGAGAAAAGTAGACGGCTCGTTTGGAATAAACTGAAGCATTTATAACTTGTATTGCAGTGAAATAAAGTAACAAGAGGAGTGTGGCCCACAGTAACGAAGTAAAAGTACAGGTTAAGTAAGAGTAAAAGTACAGGTTAAGTAAGAGTAAAAGTACCCATCTTTAAATATACTCCAAAAGTATTAGTTACCCAAAAAATTTACTCAAGTAAATGTAACTGGTTACTACCCACCTCTGCTCCACACCTCATCACGCATGTACAAACTAACTCTCACTGGAAATGTAACTTGACAGCATGTGCATGCTTTTAGCGTTTTGCTTAGAAACACTAACATGGAAACACTAACATGTTATGTTATGTTTATTTAAATAGGGACAAGTATGTCACATAAACACGTTACATACTACAACATTTTAGCCAAAGCTAATTCTCAATGTCCGTCCCTAGTGAGCCTTTACATATACTCATAACTCATAGAACCAACACAGTCATGCTGTTGAAGCTGGTTCACCAGCATGATCTAGCAGGGTTGAGTACGAGTAGGCCAGTTGTCTGTATGCAAGCAGTGTGTTTGGGGGAAAGCATTGTTTTTTTACTAGCATATTTATATGTTTAACATATCAATGATGCAAAAACCATATAAGATCAAAACATGATTTATTGTAATATATAATTATAACTTTGTCATTTTTTTTAGCGCCATCTGTTGACAGCAGAACTGAACATTTTAGTTGTTTTAGTAATGATTACATTATTAATCAATGTTATCAGAAGTTTTGAAAAAAAAAAGAAGTCAAATTTCAAACCAGTGGGGAAAACCTGGATGTGTGCACTAATCGGTTAAAATCCATTCAAACGAAATTGTGTTCATTAAACATTCAGAGATTTGAAAACAAAGAAAAATCCCAAATAACAGCTAAACAAAGTTTGTTCAATAACAGGGAGGTTGTTGAGAAGTGCTATTGCTAATAAAGAGCTCTTGATAATGAAAGTTCAAAATTGAAAATTGCTGTTTTTAAAAAATGTAATGCTAATTTGCTAAAAATCCAGCTGTCAGTCACTTATTCCAAAAAAATTACATAGTAAAAGGTATGTCACTGCAGTCAGAAGCATGAAATATTGTAGAAAATAGTAATAGCACTTTCAGCAGTTGCTGAAGTAAAATTAATTCAACCAAAGTCAAGGGCCAAGTACACAAATACCATAATGGTGACTTGAAACAGACCATAAGAAAGAAAAACCCAAAATGGTTTATAATGATTGTTTTCAAAAACAATCTACTGTATTTCACTAACTGCAACAATGCTTCAGTGTTACCTTTACTTTGTGGAGTGGGACCATATGAAAACTGGGCAGTGTTTAACACTGAGGGTTTTGCTGTCCCATTAAACATGTAACCTGCATCAGGCGTCTTTCTTATAATATTTTTTAAAAATACTTTATTAAAATTAATTGGATCATTGATTTTTATTTAACTATGAACACACACTAAGACACATGATATGTAATGCGTACATGAGTTTTTTTGTGGTTTTGCTGGAATCATACCAACACCCAAAATATACACCACATCAGCATTCCAAGCTGGCCCCAGCAGGCAAAACATACCTTATGTTGGTCCACCAAGCACACCTGCTTCCCATGCCGGGAACCAGCAAACCTAGCAACCAGCATCCCATGCTGGAGACCAGCAAACCAGCAACCAGCACCTCATGCTGGTCCCAAGACATACAACTTATCTGTGCTTTCTTTCCACTTTATATGCTTCAACTCACTAACATTCACATTCTTGTTGTGCATAAAACAACAAACTCATTAAAATGCTTTTCTGCATTGCAAATAAGAACTTGTTTTAAAAGTAAGAATCATGTTTAAAAACTGCAAGCTCCAATCTTTATCATGCATGTACAAACTAACTCTCACTGGGAATTAAGTTTTACAGCATATCTGTGCTTTTTTCGTTTTATTTGATTTGAAGCATTAATGAATGCGGGTGAGGAATCCCCAAATGTATGCGTGTGAGGAATCCCCAAATGTGATTAAACATGGATCAGGTCAGCCAGCATCTAATATCACTACTAACAGGCGCTCAAGGTTGAGCAAACAGCATCATTCGGCTCAGAGCACAGCAGAGCCCAGGACACTGATAGTGGGCGACTCCATTATCAGAAACATGCTGCTTTCATCAAGCAACCATCTCTGATATGAACAGGGAACTAACATGTTTTCATGGTTGCTTGGGCTGAACACATGGCTACAAAGATCCTGCAATATAAAAGGTGTGAACTTCATCGACAACTTAAATCTTTTCTGGGGCCATAGACAACTGTTTAAACCGGATGGCATCCACCCAAACAAACCTGGTGCAAGAGTACTTAAGGACAATATCTACTTCTCCCTCCGTCATCCTTCAGCAGAGTGTGCCAATTCACTCAACCTGAATAGTACCCACACACTTGGTCTGAGTTGTCATGTGGTTGACATCCCACAAGGACACTGAAAACACCACGCAGCCACAAGCACTGCTATTTTCTTTGATATATTAATCTCTGCTACCACAAAATCTAGATCTGTCTCTGTCAGAAAGCGATGCATTAACAAGGAGACTAGTGTGCTATTTATGAAGGCTATATCTTTAACACCAAGCATTTCTGCAGACTCTGTTGATCTTCTCCTTGATTCCTTTAACTCAAAAGTTAAGAATGTCATTGATGGTATTGCTCCTGCAAAAGTCATTAAGAAGACTGGCAGACAAAAAGCACCCTGGAGAAAATCAACAGCAGTAAAACGTATGAAAAGACAATGCAGATGTGGTGGAAGATGAAACTTGAAATTCACTATAGCATCTATAAAGACAGACTTTATATATGTGCTTTCAGTGTGGAACTAGGCAAAGCTGCTACTTAAACTTTTAAATTCTTAAATTTTATAAACAGTAACTTAAACAACACTCGCACTCTTTTTGCTACTGTTGAGAGAAGTCAGATTCCCAGTGAAATGCTCTCCGATAGCGAATACAATGAGTTTGCTTCCTTCTTTTCTGAGAAAATCAATAATATCAGAGAGGCGATTAGCAGCACATCCTCAAGTTATGCAGAGATCAGACAGATTCAAACCGCAATTTTAAAAAGCAGTTACTATGTCTTTTTGAAACAACTGATAGCAAAATTTTGGAAGAAATAGTACAGCACCTTAAATCATCAACCTGCGACCTTGACACACTTTCCACATCTTTTTTCAAGTGTGTTAAACTGTTTAGAAGCAGATCTCTTTTAAGGCCCGAACTCCAAGACTTCAAAGAACTAGCGGCGATGAAAGCCAATGCTGTTGTCGCCTCACATCTGCAGCGTCGGACCAAAAAGCTGCACTGGAACCAGGGCCGGTGCTGGCCAAATGGGTGCCCTAAGCAGAATAGTATTGTTGTGCCCCTACCTCTATAAAACACACACACACACACACACACACACACACACACACACACACACACACACACACACCCCTACTATAAAGGGTCAAAATAGAACTTTACTAAAGTATAAAATCAAATAAATAAATTGTAATTAAACTGTATTATTTATAAATTACAACTGTTGCTCTAGAGAGTTAACTAGGCTATGATTTTATTAATACAGTTGTCTGATTGATTTAATAGTCTCAAGCATTCAGAAATCACACAAAATAAAATTAAGCAATTTTACTACGATAACCATGGTTAATTTTGGTAAGGGTTGCGATGTCCACGTTTTTGTTGAAGAAATTATAGAGGCTGTAGGATTTCTTTCGCAAAAAGGCGGCCAAAAAAGTTAAATTAAGTTGATATTTGAATTAAATGGTCAATATTAAACAAGGATTTGATCGTCCTGTAAGTAACAACAGCAATTGTCATTTGCAATAGTGTAAATTATTTAGGCTATGTTGTATTAGCCTACATTATGTATTTTAACAGTATTTTTCAATGAAACCATAGCCTATGATTAATATTAATTAACCAATCGCCTCTTTGTTTTATATAATTCACCTTAAGTTTTGGAAACTAGAATATTAAGTCAAATGCGTTGTCGGTGGTGGTGAAATTATTACTGACATTAAACATTTAGTCATTGTCAATATCAAAACACGTTACTAAGGTCAACAGTCAAAAAAGTTTCACAGGATTATGAACGTAGCTACCTGAAAGTAGCCTAATGGACAGGCTTCATCTCGGGCTTTTTTCTTTTTCTTTTCTCTGCGCCGGAATGCGCTGATATGTTTTCCCTGATATAGCCTAGATGTCCATTAATTATGATGATAATTATATTCAGCCGCAAACACAAGCTCAGATCCAGCAATAGCGCATAACATGTAATTTTCCTTCATGCCTGCCTATACTGTCTACTGCATTCATCATAAAATGCATTATATATATTAGGGGTGTAACGATTCACACATTTTATCGATGGATCGATTACAAACCCCGACGATGCATCTCTCGCATCTCTCCTTCACGCGCTCCACGTAGCGCAGTATTAAAGTGTTCAATGGACCAATGGACCGAGCTGCGTGACCAACTTGACAGCGCAGAGAGGACGTTTTTACCAGCGCCACCGTACTGACAGCGCAGTGTGAACTAATCTCACCAGGGCAGCGTTGATCTATATTTGATGCCTCAGCAAGTTCGTTTGGGTGCGCGCAAAAAATATGACGTCATCGCGGTGTTGCCGGAAGTTCGCTTTGAGTGCAGTATTACTCTCCAGAAGTTCTGTTTTTTCCTGTATATAACATAATGAAGATCAGTATTAAGTTATTAAATTTCTTTTGCTTATTATCTTTCATATTACTACATGTAAACAGTATAGTTTTAGCTACTTTGAAGCACATATACAGGTGTACTCAGTCTAGTTCTGTAGGCTACACAATAATAGGGAAGACTGCTGACTTGACAGTTGTCCAAAAGACGACCATTGACACCTTGCACGAGGGGGGCAAGACACAAAAGGTCATTGCAAAAGAGGCTGGCTGTTCACAGAGCTCTGTGTCCAAGCACATTAATAGAGAGGCAAAGGGAAGGAAAAGATGTGGTAGAAAAAAAGTGTACAAGCAATAGGGATAACCACACCCTGGAGAGGATTGTGAAACAAAACCCATTAAAAAATGTGGGGGAGATTCACAAAGAGTGGACTGCAGCTGGAGTCAGTGCTTCAAGAACCACTTCGCACAGACGTATGCAAAACATGGGTTTCAGCTGTCGCATTCCTTGTGTCAAGCCACTCTTGAACAACACACATTGTCAGAAGCATTTCCTTTGGAAATCAGGGTCCCAGAGTCTGGAGGAAGAGAGGAGAGGCACACAATCCACGTTGCTTGAGGTACAGTGTAAAGTTTCCACAGTCAGTGATGGTTTGGGGTGCCATGTCATCTGCTGGTGTTGGTCCACTGTGTTTTCTGAAGTCCAAGGTCAACGCAGCCATATACCAGGAAGTTTTAGAGCACTTCATGCTTCCTGCTGCTGACCAACTTTATGGAGATGCAGATTTCCTTTTTTTCAACAGGACTTGGCACCTGCACACAGTGCCAAAGCTACCAGTTCCTGGTTTAAGGACCATGGTATCCCTGTTCTTAATTGGCCAGCAAACTCGCCTGACCTTAACCCCATAGAAAATTTATGGGGTATTGTGAAGAGGAAGATGCGATATGCCAGACCCAAGAATGCAGAGGAGCTGAAGGCCACTATCAGAGCAACCTGGGCTCTCATATCACCTGAGCAGTGCCACAGACTGATCGACTCCATGCCATCCCGCATTGCTGCAGTAATTCAGGCAAAAGGAGCCCCAACTAAGTATTGAGTGCTGTACATGCTCATACTTTTCATGTTCATACTTTTCAGTTGGCCAAGATTTCTAAAAATCCTTTTTTTGTATTGGTCTTAAGTAATATTCAAATTTTCTGAGATACTGAATTTGGGATTTTCCTTAGTTGTCAGTTATAATCATCAACACATTTGAAATATATCAGTCTGTGTGTAATGAATGAATATAATATACAAGTTTCACTTTTTGAATGGAATTAGTGAAATAAATAAACTTTTTGATGATATTCTAATTAAATGACCAGCACCTGTATATTTAGTAGTCACGATCACAGCAGAAACTTCCATTATTTTCTTTTAGAATTAAAATGTTATGGTTTCATTCATCAAGGCATATTTTAAGTAAATTGTACATTTAAGGATATTTGTGTAACTGTTGCATATGATTATACTTGGGGGGGAAAAAAAAGAGTAAAATGTACTGATACTTTTCTGTCAGGACATTAATTTTCTCTTACAATAACAATGGTTTTATTATAGTGAAAATGCAGTAACCAGGATTGACTGTATTTTTTTTAACACAGTTTAACTACAAATATATGGTTAAAAGGTTAGTGTAATAAAATCATGGTTAATTTTCATGTGTTTTCAGATAAACCTAAAACACAATGCAGTGCAAAATTAAAAAAAACATTGTATTGAATTTACATACACTGGCCCCAATTTTTAAAAACAATTTTTTTTTTATTAATTAGATTTTATTTATCCGTTTTTTTATTTATACAAAATTATATATATATTTACATTTACATTTAGTCATTTAGCAGACGCTTTTATCCAAAGCGACTTACAAATGAGTACAATGGAAGCAATCAAAAACAACAAAAGAGCAATGATATATAAGTGCTATAACAAGTCTCAGTTATCCTAAACACAGTATACGTAGCAAGGGCTTTTAAATAATATAATAAATAAAAAGAAAACAGATAGAATAGAAAAAGAATAGAGCAAGCTAGTGTTAGAGGTCTTTTTTATAATTGTATAATAAATGAAAAGAAAATACATAGAATACAAAAAGATTAAAAAGGTAGTTCATTTTTTTTTTTTTTTTTTTAAATAGAATTAGAATAGTGAGTGAAAAAGTTAGAGGGTCAAATAAAGATGGAAGAGATGTGTTTTTAAGCCGATTCTTAAAGATGGCTAAGGACTCAGCTGCTCGGATTGAGTTGGGCAGTTCATTCCACCAGGAGGGAACATTTAATTTAAAAGTCCGTAAAAGTGACTTTGTGCTTCTTTGGGATGAACAATCAAGCGATGTTCACTTGCAGAACGCAAGCTTCTAGAGGGCACATAAGTATATATATATACTAGAAACTGGGTGTGCTCCTCAAGACGACTTATATATTTTATATGTGCAGTTTTTCAAAGTACAACTGTTTACATGTAGTAGAAAGGTAAGCAAAAGAAAAGTAATAACTTAATACTGATCTTCATTATGTTATGTGCAGGAAAAAAAACTTCTGCAGAGAGTAATGTTCGCGCTGCGCTGTTGTAACCACATGATTCTCGCAACAAGAATTCCCCCACAACGCCACCTATACGGACTCAAAATAAAACACACAGGTACACATAACACTGTATAAAAACAGGTTGTAATTGATCAGCTGGTGAGATTAGTTCGGCGCTGGTAAACATGTCCTCTCTGCATTGTCGAGTTGGTTGCGCAGCTTGGTCCATTGAGCCGATGACAGGTCAGCGCGGCGCGAACACTTTAATACCGTGCTGTTTCGTTCCACTTTTGGGTTGTTTGGCTTCCCATACTGCACAGACTCCAGCCGAGGCAAACACGTGTATTGTGCGCATGCGTGAGAGGAACAAGATGTTCATATCAGCAGCTATTAATAGTATATATTCATCATTCAAAAGGAGAAACCGAAACTAAGATATGAAAATGTAAACAAAGCAGCGCTTGCTTACCTTTTTGAATATCAGTAACGTTGATAAATGTAATCATTTTAGGCGGCTAATGTTGTTATGAAAACATTTTCATATAGAATGTAATGGAAAAGATCACGTAACATTTAAACAGCCTTCTGTCTCTACCGCCTTCGCTCACTTGCTCTCACTCTCGCCAACGGCCGCAACGCCAATTCAGTGCTCTGTTTTATTGTACTGTTTAGATTGAAATTAAAATGTGATTGCAATCAAGTCTTGTCTTTTAGTGGTAACTTACATGGCATTTCTGCAAATTTATGTGGCATTAGTGCAAAAACAGACACTTCAAAATTCCTCAAACAACAACAACAAAATGTATCAGAAAAGCTGTGAGAGGAGCAGTTGACCACTTCCAGAAAAATCAGTTGATCTCTATGGGCCTTCTGCTGAAATTGTATGGTTATTACACTTTCTTTTCCCAATAACTGTAATTCCTGTTTTCTCTAACCAGTAGATGGCAGGATTCTGCCCCAACATCTGGATCAATAAACAGAAACAACCACTGATTTAGATTAGAATTAAAGTGATTTTCTTAAATAATAATAATAATAAAAAAATCATAAGCAAACTAATAGTGTATTTGAGTAATTATTTTTATTGTAAATGAGTAAAAAAGTACAATATATTCCCAAAAACAGGGCATAAAACTTTTTTCTGTCAATGAGGTGCATGCACTATAATTTAGTTCAATAACATATATTTTTTATATTTTGAGGCATGTGCATTCCCTGCAGTGTCTGAGAACAATTTTTCAGACATAATTACGAATTACTAAATTTATTAAATTTTGCATTTAGATAT
This sequence comes from Cyprinus carpio, assembly GCF_018340385.1. Classification (NCBI taxonomy): domain Eukaryota; kingdom Metazoa; phylum Chordata; class Actinopteri; order Cypriniformes; family Cyprinidae; genus Cyprinus; species Cyprinus carpio. Next base: position 18,990,354 of record NC_056596.1, on the reverse strand, counting down.
ATATTTAGACATTACCAAAGAGTACTTGTTTTTTTTTTCTTTGCTTGAAAGGTTGATATATGGCGCATTATTGTTCACAGTAAAACCTGAACATAGAGAAAGATTTTTATTACTCATAAAGTCCAAATTCAATAAAAATGTTTAAAAATGAACAGGAATACTTTATTAGAGCTTAATCCAGTTGAGTCTGATTCAATTTATAGCCACATCAGTTAATTTATGTACGTGTGTCTGTTTTGCATTCTTCATTTTTTGGAGTTTAACCCCTTCATTGCTGTCAGCTTATTTCCTGCATTGTGGCTGTATTATTGTTTTTAATTATCAAATTTGCAAACATTTGCTTCATCATTGGGAGATGATTTGGGCTGGAATATCAGTAAGTGAGATGAAAGGTCCCTTTAGAGTCTCAAAATGACTTCTACAAGATATGTAGAGTTTATAACGGACCATTTTCTGCTATGGTATCAAATGGAAATTAAATAATTTTCATGCAGGACAATGCACTATCCCATGTAACCACAAAAACACCACAGCAATAAAACTGTTTGAAAATGTATTTCTACGCACTGTTAAGGCTTCTCTTTGTGAGCTTTGGTTAGGGGTGGCTGAAAACTGCTTTGTGCACAACTGCCAGCCTGTGTGGAGAGATTCTTAAAACTCCAGAGACACCAGCAGCTTCAAATACCTGTTTGCTGCTCAGCAGTGGCTTTTTATAGCTGACCTTTTAATAAATTCATTTGTTTGACAGAAACTTTCCGGTTTCACTTTATTTTGATGGTCCCTTTAACACATTCTGTTGACTATAGGTAACATTGCACCTACATGTATACTAACTCTCACTAGAGTGTTAATAAAGTATTAGTAGACTGGTAGGGTTAGGGTTAGAATAAGTTGACATGGACTTGCAAAATTAGTCAGTAGAATGTCTGTTGGGAGACAATCACAATAAAGAGTTAGCAGATATTAAGCATAAAGTCTACTGATACTCTAATGTGCGTTAGCAGACATGTAGGTGTAACATTATTTATTGTCAACAGAATGTTCTAAAGGGACTATCAAAATAAAGTGTTACCAACTTTCCTTATAAGCCTTTATCTACCAAGTTCTTCTGGGCTCTAAATCGCTCAGAAATCTTTTGACAGTTCAATAATCTCTATTCAGTTTTCACAAAATATTTTTTTTTTCATGCTTTTTCAAGACATTGAACTGTTTCATGCTTCAGGAACATCTTTCTTCCACTCCATATTGCATGAGAACTGTGCCTTGCTTAATGTGGACTATCCTCTTGGTCTTCCATTTACCTAAGAAGGCCTGGCAAACTAATTAACAAACCTATCTTACTGATACCAGTTAACTGAAAATATATGAGAAATAAAATGATCACTTTATTAGTGAAACTAAAATCCTACTGGTATATCACTTGCACAATCATTTAGAACAGTGTACATGGATGTTAGAGAGTGGCATTATCAGAAACCATTGCATCTTTGTCACGGTGCTCATTCAATAGTGACATTCAAAGACAAACATGCAAAGACAAATTTCATTCCATTCTTACTTATCTGACTTGCAGTTTTTTCAATTGCTAACAAGCATTGTTCAATACTGAAGCCACATTTTCAAAACTGTTCACACATTCAGCGGTAAAGAAGTCTATGCTAAACAAACTATGAATTATTTTTAATTGCCTTCAGACAAAATGCATTCAATGACCACATTTCTCAAAATCCACAAACACTTTTGTCATTCATACTCCACAACCTGCAAAACACTATTTATTTTCAGCACATTTTTAAAATGCTAACACACTGCTTTCAAAACCGATAAAAGCACATTCAAATCAGAACAATGGTAAACCATTTCTGCAGGAATTATATTGAAATATAAAATCTTAGCAGAATACTTGCTGTGAAATTGAATAATAATTATTCCAAACACAACTTACAGCAAATTCAACTGAAAGACAAGCCAGATGTCCAATTTGTATTATTATTATTATTATTATTATTATTATTATTTTCTCTGTGATCTTTTTGATAAACAAATGGGATGGATGCTTTAAGAATGATTTTCTTTGTAAACATGGATTAAGGAAGACATTGGTGGGGAAAAATGAGTGGCAGAGAGGGAAGACTAGCATCCTTACAGTACTGTACATCCATCCATTCCATACATTTTGCTAACGCTTGTCCTATGTAGGGTGATGGAGAGGCCGAAGCCTTTCCTGGGTCATGGGCAGGAAAACCCCCTGGATAGATGACCAGTCCATCACAGGGATGATGACACACACACACACACACACACACACACACACACACACACACACACACACACACACTCTTACAGTCTCCAGTTCACCTGTCCGGTATGTCTTTGGATTTCACCTGTCCGGTATGTCTTTGGATTGTCCACACAGGTTCAGCCTCCTAGAGCAGCTGGGACTTCACATACCTCGTTATGCTAGACAGGCTGTTGATGAGTCTTTTAAAAAAAATTTATTATTGCTTCAGGAAATTATTCATGTTTTTATTTGATTTGATATGATTATATTTTTCAAAAATTTTTATTTTTGGCATGTAAAGAACTTTTTTCTCATTCATTATTTGTGCTGTAATACAATCGGTAAAATGAAAAGATGTTATTCTTGTCCTATAATGAAATATTTATGTGACAAATCATTCAAACTTCAAAGATAGAAGATTATAGTTTATGTAATGCTCCTTGTTGTTAGTGGTTTTTAGATCAGTGTGATGAGTGCTTTTGTCACCAAAACAAATTCCTTGCATGTGAAAACATACATACTTGGCAATAAACCACTTTCTGATTCTAATTCTGATTTATAATATATTTTGGAGAGAGAACGCCAGCTGTAGTGCACAGTGGTTATATTTAAATCATTCAATTGGCAGCACTTTTAGGAAAAAAAAAATACAAAACTAAAAAAATTATAATGGATAACAAACATTTTTAATGTAAAATATTTTTAAGGTTAAACTTTTCTTGTTTATTATCTAAAGTGCTGAAGAGTAACTTTTTGTCACCTCCAATTTACAAAAAAATGATCTGCATAGAAAGAAGCTGATAGACATCTTGACAGAAGAAAGTCAACACAAACTTCAGTCACAGGATAGCAGTTATGATGCCCAGTAAATCTGCAGGTTGCACTTTATTTCGATAGTCCACTTTAGACATTCTACTAACTATAAGTAACTTGTAACTACATGTCAACTACATGTCAACTAATTCTCATTCATTTGCAACTACATGTCTACTAACTCTCAGAGTAGACTGTTAGGGTAGGTTTAGGGTTTGTGTTAGGGATAGGTTTAGGGTTAGTATAAGTTGACAGTAAGTTGACAAAGAAAGTGTTAGATGATATTAAGCAAACAGTCTACTAATACTCTACTAACTGCTAGTTGACATGTAATTGCAAAGTTACTTACTGTTAGTAGAATGTCAAAAGTGGACTATCGAAATAAAGTGTTACCAATCTGCATATATGTAATGATATATGCACAAAAAAAGAAAATGCTGTACATCTGATATTTTTATTTTGTTTATAAAAAGTATACATTTTGCTGCAAATGTTTGAAGGTTGTGAGTTGGCAAATAAAAGAAAAAAAAGTTTAATCTAATTCAAATGAATAAAAAAAAATTGAAGGAAGTATAGAACACTTTTCGGTTCTATTGTATTTGTGTTGTCTATTGTATTATGTTGTTAGGAACAAAAACAAGCCAGCAGATATATTAGCATGATAACTGGGTTACCATTAGAGCTCATGAATGCATGTATTAACTCACTACAAGCTGAATTGGGTTTGTGATGGGAGAATAACTGCTAACTTAGAAAGGTTAAATATTAAATTTAATACACACAATTTAAACACAAAGATAGTATTATTTTAGAGGCACATGAACTAATAATAAGAATTGATGTAAAATGTGGGAGCAATGCATGCAGGTTTTGAAATGATTCTACACAAAGGTCAGACACTTGTATAGTGATGTGGCAAATAGAAGACCAGTACATGCTTTACTCGCAAAATACATCACTGAAGATTTGAGAATTGTTAAACGTAATGAAAGTGTTTCATAGTTAAGTTAAGAAAATGAAGTCATAGTTTATTAAAGCAAAACCAGTACGCGCTTTACTCGCCAAACACATCACTGAAATTTTGAGAATTGTTAAATGTAATAAAGTTGTTTCATAGATATTAAGTTATGAAAACAAAGTCATAGTTTATTAAAGCAAAGTCATTTTGATGGCAATAAAGCAGATAAAGATTTGAGACTCTGGTAAAATTATTAATTTAGAATGAATTAACCAAGTTATGTGACGAAAAAACAAAAGGCCCTAGATGACATATTAAATAAATGTGCTCTAAAGCAACAATGAGTGGTAAAAAATTGTAAATGTAAATGTTCAATATATAAACATGAAGTAACATGCACGAGAATACAATTACCCTGCCTCATTGTTTGATATCTAGGTAATATATTACTCATAATGGTTAATTATTTTGTTTATTTCCTGGAAAGGTATTATATAGGTAATGTAACTCTTACATATGTATTTTACTGATAATACAATGAATATGACATTTGTATGATGCTTTATAGTATTCACCCAGTAGTATGGTGAGGGTTAGGATGGAGAGCATTGCAGAGTTATATGTGTGTGCAGAAGCACTTTGGTCAAAGCGATAAGGATGAGACCACTTTACATATATATTATGCTCAAAGCAGAGAAGAAAACATGCACTAGAGCAACTCTATATGTAGTATACAGGAAGTATGTTGCCTTGAGAACAGAGTGCAGAAAAGATACTGGAGGTTTAATATGCACCCAACATAAGATTAATTAGGGGATGGATTTCCTGATTGTTTGTTATTCAGATTTCTTTTATATAAAAATTAGCAAATTCTGTTTCCCGAGACCAGATGTCTTCTTTAAATCTAGGAAGCATTTCTTGATTGGGAGTAACCACACATAGCTGTTTAATTGTTGTGTCATTGATTACTCTCCTGTAATCAATGACATTTAAAAGAACCATTTCCCTGGGTAAGTGATTTGCAGATACCTTCTTCTTTGATCCCAAATGAATAGGAATTATTCAGGTTACTAAATTGTTTTTCACAGCTCTTATTCAGTCACTAAAATCTGATGGGTAAGTTGACCACCGTTCAGTGTATTTCCTGATATTTTGAATTATGTTTTCACAGTATAATGTATGTATAATTAAGTCCACTTTTTTTGTTATATCAAAATATTTTAAGATCAATATCCAGCATGATACTGTTCAAAATCTGCCAGTTTTGTAAAAAAGTTTGTTGGGTATACCAGGTAAATCACCACATCATCTGCAGAGATTATTTTGTTCTTCTCTATTGATTTGCACACTTGGCAGGTTTGTGTCTTGTCTGATCATTTAAAAACAAAGGTTCTATGTAGTCGTGGCCAAAAATATTGGCCCCCTTGGTAAATATGTACATTTGGTAAATAAATACATTGTTTCCTTAGATGATAAGAATTTAAAGCAGAGGGGAAATATCATTATGAAATGAATGTTTTTCTCAAATACTCGTTGGTCACAATTATTGGCACCCCTATAAATTCTTATGAGTAAAATATCTCTGAAGTATATTCCCATTCATATTCACAATTTTGAGCACTCCAGCATGATTATAAACATGAAATCATCCAGTTTTGGCTTCCTGTTTCACAGAAATATAAATAGGAGGGAAAACAAAGCCCAGATTCCCTTAATCATCCATCACAATGAGAAAAACCAAAGAATATATTTCTGATGTGCAGCAAAAGATAATTGAGTTTCACAAATTGATAAAGTGGCTTTAAGAAAAGAGCTAGAGCAGTGAAAATTCCCATTTCCACCATCAGGGCAATAATTAAGAATTTCCAACCAACAGAAAATGTTACAAAACTGCCTGGAAGAGGACATGTGTCTATATCGTCCTAATGCACAGTGAGAAGGAGAGTTTAAGTAGCTAAAGACTCTCCAAGGGTCACAGCTGGAGAATTGCAGAAAATAGTTGAGTCTCTGGTTCAGAAAATCTTTAAAAAAAATTGTCAAACAGAACCTACATCAACAAATGTTGTTTGGGAGGGTTACAAGAAAAATTCTCCTAGCTCATTCAAAAACAAACTAAATTCCATATTCAATTATCAGCCATGACTGGAACTTTAAATGGGAATGGCTTCTATGGTCAGATGAAACTAAAAAAATGAGCTTTTTAGCAGCAAACACTCAAGATGGGTTTGGTGAACACAGAGAAAAAAAAGTACCCCATGTGTACAATGAAATATACTACTGTATTTGTGATGTTGTGGGCCTATATTTCTGCTGGAGGTTCTGGACATCTTGTTTAGACACAGATAAAAAATCAGTAAGTGACTGACTCTGTTAGAAATCTTATAATGGGCCACCGTACAATAACCCAAACACAAACCTCAAAAACAACACAGAAATGGGTCACTGAGCTCAAAACCAAGCTTCTGCTTGCTATAGCCATTCCAGTCCTCTCACCTGAACCCTACGGAAAATGAGAGGTGTGAACTGAAGAGGAGAAGTACCAACATGGTGCTGGGAATCTAAAGGGTCTGGAGTGATTCTGGATGAAGGAATGGTCTCTGATCTCTTGTCAGGTGTTCTCTAACCTCATCAGGCATTATAGGAGAAAATTTAGACCTGTTAAACTGGCAAATGGAGGTTTCAAAAAGTATTGAATAAAAGGGGGCCATTAATTGTGGCCAATATGTATTAAAGAAAAACATTTATTTCATAATGATATTTCCCCCCATTTTAAATTCTTATTATCCAATGAAGGATACATTTTTGTGATTTTTTTTTTAAATAAAAGACCAAAAGGATTAACAATGCAGATGAATTTTCACAGACTTTTTGGATCATATTTACCAAGTAAATATTTTTGGCCACGACTGTATATAACAAACAGAGAAGGGCTCAGGCAACACCTGTCTCCTTCCAGTACTAATGTTATGGTAGGCAGTTTGATATATTGAGTTCTGCAACAAATTTCTAACAAACCCGACCACAGACTTTCTGCATCTAAACTAATTAAAGCTGCATGTGTTTTGTTTCTTCGTTTTCTGTTTATTATGTTTATTAGGCATTGTCACATGTTTGCCATCTCTTGACAAACATTTTGATCCTTATCTATCAGGGGCCCATACCATGATGACAGTTGAACAAACTCAGGGTTACAGGATTAGTTTTGAGTTGATAAAACCAGACCAATACACTCAGGCCTTGCTGGTACCATGATGATGATGATCAATTTTCTGTGAACTCAGCCTTTGATCCTGAATTCATTAATTATTATGAAGTGCATAAACATGAAAGTGTGACATCAGTAGCAAACAGATCACATGACTTGAAATGCAGATAAACTGTGATTCACTTCCTGTGAGAGTGTCAGCACCATTCACAGTGTTATTCACTTCTCTTTCTGCCAAAGATTAAGAAAAATATTACGCAGCCATCTTGCCAATAACTTAACTGACCTTGGGCCTATCTCATAGTAGTTTTGTTTTAAAGGGGACATCGGATGCACATTTTCACAAGTTGGTGTGATTCTTTAGGGTATTCATGAAATGTCTGTAACATACTTGTTGTGTAAAACTACACTCTTTTTACACTGTCAAAAACAGCTCTGTTCACAAAGACCCGTTTCAGTGCATGTCTCTTTCAATGGTAATGAGCGCTCACCCCACTCCTCTTTTCCTTGGTGCATGTCGGCACAAGATGCGTGAATTGCTACTTTGGACTCCTTACTGTATATGGCTCAGAGGTGTTCTTCTTCAAATAGCTAGCTATCTATGTAGAAACTGGCTACAAACTGAAACAGCTCACTGGATGAGACAGTTTCAGACACAGACAGACACAATGGCTGCTGTTTTCCTTTCTGAGCTGGCAGACATGCCAGAAACCTAAGTGCGCCAAAAAAAAAAAAAAAAAAAAAATGTTTTCCTAAAATCACTTTTTTTTCCCTCTTTATTTATTTTTAAGAAAGTTGTTTTCCTTTCTGCAATTTCCTCCTGCAATTCTTTTGTTAGTTGTAATGTCCAACTGTTTTGCTTTCCATCTCTTTATTGTCATTTTCATCCATATCTTCAATCTCCAAAGTGTTTCTCTATTTTATTTAAATGAACATTCAGGTAAATGGCACTATGGTCAGAAATGGTAGTATGGGGTTCCCCCAAGTGTCAAATAGTCCCAATTCTTTATATTTTATAATAAAACATAGTTTAAAGTAAGATTGAATAATTTTGTTATACGTTTTCTATTTCTCTTGAGACTGGTAAGAGAATGAGCTGATTTTGCAGCTTGGTATTAAAATAGGTTATTTTTGGACTGAAAAGAGAGTTATGAGGTCTGCAACATATCAATTAAACAAAACTGTTTTATTGCATTCCTTATTTAAATGACACCAATTAAGTCAAGAGTACAACATATAAAGTTTAAGATGTTTTGAACTGTATCTATATAAAAATACACAATTTTCTATTTTTTAAGAGGCTGAATTGACACATCAAATCATTGATGCAGATGTTGTTACACTTTCCATACATTTTCAGCATGGGAATCAAAAAGCTCAACACAACTACATGCCACAAACATGATCAAAATTGTCATCAACATTATTTATACTCCCGTTCATGACCGAAGTGCAGTTCTGAGTGGCTGTTAACGGGCCATGAGTCTGTGTCTGCTGCTCTGATCCACCAGTCTGTGATACTCTGCTAGTTTATCTTTCAGATTCTTGTACATCTGTAGACAGAGAAGTCAAGTCAAGTCACCTTTATTTGTACAGCGCTTTATACAATACAGATTTTGTCAAAGCAACTATACAAAGTCAAACAGGAAAATAGTTTGTCAAAGCCAGAGAACATCACAAAACCATACATGCAAAATGTCATACTTTGATTTCTTAATTGCCCACTTTGAAAATTAAGATTTTTACTGAATAGATTAGACTCATCTGTTGTTGAATTGTTGTTTAATATCTAACCCATCTCAACAGACAAGAACAGGTTTCTAAACTTCTGTTCAAAATCATGAAATAAAAATCTCAGGCATCATGACAAATGTAAATGAAAAATACTTCACCTTTTCATTGATCTGACTTTCACTGAGGTTTCTTAAGAGCTGATCAATCGATGTATATGGCAGCCACACCAGGGATGCTGTAGCTGAGAGCGGCCGCTGTCAGGAAATCAAAGGACAATAATAAATCCACTCAGAGTACTGTGCAGAAGTAGATGTGACAAATCTGCAAACATTCCTTCTGCAAAGAGTGTAATAATCCAGTAAGTGGATTGTGAAACCCTACTTTAATGAATATATACATGTACATTTATATTTCATAATACATAGACATACAGTTTTTGTTTCAAATTGTTTATTCAAATTATTGATTCATCAGATTTTAAAAAAGCCAAAATCTATTTTCTGTATTTTATTGAAATAAATGGGTTATTTCACATCTTGCTCAAATTTGTACGCCAAACAATGAGAAAATTAAAGACTAAGATAACAAATATAGTGACTGTAGGGCATTAAAAAACCCTGTCCCCCAAAAGACCTTGCTCCACAGTTTAAATGTCCACAAAAAAACGCACCATTTAATGCTGTAAAGTAAATCAGTGGAAAGTGGATTTTGCTGGTGTTTCAAACGTGAGCAGCATGCGTAACAATTGAAACAATGAGAACAGAAAGTATTTTTAAAATATGCTTGTGTCCAACCTGTTTGCACAAACTGCTATTTGCATAACTTTATTATTAGTTGTAAACTAATTAGGGATGCATGATATAATTTTTTTCAGAACCGATCCGATCCCGAAAATTCTGAGTCCCTGCCAATTTTTTTTTAAATCAATGTAGAATTTCTATACCTCTGTGTGTTGACCTGATCATCACTGTTTTGTGTTAAACACAATCTACTAAATATAGACAACTTAATTATACAGAAAAATAACAAATGAGAAAATATAATCATAATATATGACAAAAATACCATTAGAGACTAGTTTAGTGGAAAATTCAGCAGAAAAAGTTACTCTAATAATTTTATAAAATTAAACAATAAGTGAAAAAACATTATTTAGAAGGGAACAAAAGTGAGTAAGTGAAGGACTAAATGTTACACATTGCTCTTTTGGCACTTTTCCGCTGCATAGTATGGCACAGCACGGCTCCCTTTTTAGCCTTACCATTACCAAAATGTGACGTGTAAACCCTGCTGATCACTGATTTGCCAGAGAGAATCCAGCGAGGAAGTATTATAATATGTAAGGCTCCAACAGAGTGGTGAAACTATGATGTCACTTAGCATTTTAGCTCTTCTGGTTCCATCATCCCAGAGTCAATGGGTATTTGAATGGGATTTTGGTTAAATCCCTTAAATATGGTCTGTTGGTTCACTCAAGCTCAAGATATTTTCACGTTTTATTCTACAACATAAAACACACCAGTTACACCCTACTCATGATTTTTTTTTAAAGCTGTTACATTTCTTTAAAAAAGACGGTTGCTGGAGATTACGTGACCCTTCGGCAGCAATGCACGCATAGTCCTTTGCTCTGCTCACTTTGTCAGAAATTGTATATATCCTGTCAGTAAATTTTGAACCACTCTTTACCTAGCCCACTATGAGTACCCCAGCAGTCAAGGACGTTCAGAAAAGAGAGACCTTTCAAATTTTGTAACAACACACCCTTATGACAACAAATTTTTTATGTGGAAACCAGCCATTTGTCCAGCCCTCTTAGTCTACATTGGGCATAAACACATGCGGTGACTTATATGATAACCAAGGACTCTGCTCATTTCAAGAAGAACTAAGAACTCATTTTTGTTTACCAGCATCATCATATTTTGTCTTTTTTCAGTTACGTTCTGCTCTCAAGACCTATGGAGTTCCCGGGGCATCCCCTATTTCCTCTCATCCTATGTGGGATTGGATCACACCATCCTCTGGTTGGCCATCTGTTTCTTTAATATATAGCAAACTTAATGGTCACACTGCAAAGCCTCTTTCTATTAAACATATATGGAATCGTGAATTAACAGATTTTGATTTATCAGTTGACTGGGAGAGGGTGTGGTCTAATCTAATCTTAACTTCTAAAAACTTTGCTCATCGTCTTATCCATTTCAAACTCATCCATAGAGCATACACAACTCCTTACAAAAGGTTTAAAATGAAACCGCAATTGACCTATCTGTAACACTTTATCATCAGGTACTTTTCTCCACGTTTTGGGAATGTCCAATTGTTGTCAACCTATGGACACTTGTGAATTCTGTTTTATCCTTTTTACTAAAAATTGATTACACGTCTAATCCACGTTTATGTCTTCTCAATGACGATTCCAACTCCTGTATAAGTTCATTAAAGAAGAGAATGCTGTTTGCTGGTTTTACAGCTGCAAAGACGACAATAATACAAAACTGGTTTGCTACTCATGTGTGTGTAAAAACATTTTGGATTCATAGCCTCCTTAAAATAATGACTTGAATTACAAGTTTACAATGTTTTTTTTTTTCAGATTGTAAAAATATTGATATGTCTGTTGCACCCACTTCCCCACTTCCCTTTTTTGAATGTATGAATTTATGTTGAATCAAAAAAAAAAAAAAAATAAAAAAAAAAAAAAAAAAAAAAAAAAAAACCTCCTCAACCTCCACCAGTGTGCAGCAACCACCTGGGATGGGAAAATAACTTTGCTGATGCTACTGGCCTTAACTAGATCATTTTAAATTAAAATTATTATTATATTAACCTATAATTTTACGTGATTGTTCTTCTTGTTTAACAGTTTTTTCATATATAAATTCAGTTGAACACATTCAACACGTATTATTAAAGTGTTGACATTTCCCAATAGCACAGCATGACTTTATGAACTACTTTACTTCTAAGATCGATACTATTAGAGATAAAATTGTAACCATGCAGCCGTCAGCTACAGTATCACATCAGACAGTGCACTATAGATCCACTGAGGAACAATTCCACTCATTCTCTACTATAGGAGAGGAAGAATTTGTTTAAACTTGTTAAATCATCTAAAACCAACAACATGTGTGTTAGACCCTATTCCATCTAAGCTCCTAAAAGAGGTGCTTCCAGAAGTCATAGATCTTCTTCTGACTATTATTAATTCGTCATTGTCATTAGGATATGTCCCCAAAACCTTCAAACTGGCTGTTATTAAGCCTCTCATCAAAAAACCACAACTAGACCCCAAAGAACTAGTTAATTACAGAACGATCTTGAATCTCCCTTTTCTGTCCAAGATACTAGAAAAGATAGTTTCCTCACAATTATATTCCTTCTTAGAGAAAAATGGTATCTGTGAGGATTTCCAGTCAGGATTTAGACCATATCATAGTCTGAGACTGCTCTCCTTAGAGTTACAATGACTTGCTCTTATCATCTGATCGTGGTTGTATCTCTCTATTAGTGCTATTGGATCTTAGTGCTGCATTCGACACTATTGACCACAACATTCTTTTGCATAGAAAACTTTGTTGGCATTAATGGAAGTGCATTAGCATGATTTAAATCATACTTATATGACCGCCATCAATTCGTAGCAGTGAATGAAGAGGTATCAAATCGATCACAAGTGCAGTATGGAGTACCTCAAGGCTCAGTACTAGGGCCGTTACTCTTCACGATTACATGTTACCCTTGGGAGATATCATCAGGAAACATGGTGTTAGCTTTCACTGTTATGCTGATGATACTCAGCTCTATATTTCTTTGCGGCCCGGTGAAATATACCAATTTGAAAAACTAACGGAATGCATAATCGATATAAAAAACTGGATGATGACTAATTTCCAACTGCTAAATTCTGAAGAAAAAAAAAAAAACAGAGGTGTTAATTATAAGACCTAAAAACTCTACATGTAATAACCTAGAATGCTGTCTAAGACTTGATGGCTGCTCAGTCAATTCTTCGTCATCAGTTAGGAACCTAGGTGTGCTATTTGATAGCAATCTTTCCTTAGAAAGCCACGTTTCTAGCATTTGTAAAACTGCATTTTTCAATTTCAAAAATATATCTAAATTACGACCTATGTTCTCAATGTCAAACACAGAAATGTTAATCCATGCGTTTATGACCTCTAGGTTAGATTATTGTAATGCTTTATTGGGTGGTTGTTCTGCACGCTTAATTAACAAACTCCAGCTAGTCCAAAATGCAGCAGCTATAGTTCTTACTAGAACCAGGAAGTATGACCATATTAGCCTGGTTCTGTCAACACTGCACTGGCTCCCTATTAAACATTGTATAGATTTTAATATCTTGCTTATTACTTAAAGCTCTGAATGGTTTAGCACCTCAGTATTTGAATGAGCTCTTGTTACATTATAGTCCTCCACATCCGCTGCGTTCTCAAAACTCTGGCAATTTGATAATACTTAGAATATCGAAGTCAACTGCCGGCGGCAGATCCTTTTCCTATTTAGTGCCTAAACTCTGGAATAACCTACCTAACATTGTTCGGGAGGCAGACACACTCTTGCAGTTTAAATCTAGATTAAAGACCCATCTCTTTAACCTGGCTTACACATAACACACTAATACGCTTCCAATATCCAAATCCATTAAAGGATTTTTAGGCTGCATTAATTAGGTAAACTGGAACTGGGAACACTTCCCGTAACACCCGATTTACTTGCTACATCGTTAGAAGAATGGCATCTATGCTAATATTAGCCTGTTTCTCTCTTATTCCGAGGTCACCGTAGCCACCAGATCCAGTCTGTATCAAGGTCAGATGGTCACTGCAGTCACCCGGATCCAGTACGTATCCAGCCCAGATGGTGGATCAGCACCTAGAAAGGACCTCTACAGCCCTGAATGTCAGCGGAGACCAGGACAACTAGATGAGCACCAGATACAGATCCCCTGTAAAGACCTTGTCTCAGACGACCACCGGGACAAGATCACAGGAACCAGTTGTGTCCTCTGCACATCTGACTTCTTCCATCTGACTTTGCTGCAGTCTGGAATTGAACTGCTGGTTTCGTCTGGCAAGAGGAGAACTGGCCCCCCGACTAAGCCTGGTTTCTCCCAAGGTTTTTTCTCCCTTCTGTCACCGATGGAGTTTTGGTTCCTTGCCGCTGTCGCCTCTGAATTGCTTAGTTGGGGACACTTCATTTACAGCGATATCGTTGACTTGATTGCAAATGATTGCGCAGATACTATTTAAACTGAACTGAGCTGCATAATGACATCACTGAATTCAACGATGAACTGTCTTTAACTGTCATGTTGCATTATTGACACACTGGTTTCCTAATTAATGTTGTTCAGTTGCTTTGACACAATCTTGACTTGACGAATAATTACAATTTATTCCTCCCTCCCTGACGGCACTTACTGACACTTGATAGACTTAAACTTAACTGTCCTTCATGCTAGCCCTGACAACTCATCTATGTAAGACCAGCATGTAGGCTGCAATGCTCTACATGCCCAAACTTATAACGATTCTCGCCCCTCTCTATGCTCTTTTTATCATCTGTGAAAAAGGACATGAGGCTGGAAATTGACAGAGCCATGACTAGCTTTCAAAGAAGTTTACACTTCAGATGAGGTAAGCGCGCCAAGCAGGGTATGCATGCACACCATATAATCATTCAAATATGCATTAAGATAATAATCTGAAGGCAGAATTATAAAACATGTATTTTTAAACATTCATAACTGTAAAGCAAAATAAAAATTATTTATTACACAAAGGAAAACTATCTAAAAGAGCATTTATAAATGTTTTTTTATATATAATGTAATGTGGATTAAAATTCATCCACAAAGTAAATAATTATCATGGAAAATGTTTCTAAAAAGTTTTTATGGAAGCGCGGTGGTGATGACGTTGAAGGCGAGCGACCGTGTGCTATAGTTCGTTTATGGCCTAATGTTAGCTTTTTAGTTCTGGCACCTGTATTTAGCTATAAAAATTCATAAAAGTTATATTATTTTGTGAAGATTTTCTCAATGGACAAAACGTGCAAGTTTCATGAGCTATGGTTGCACAAAGAGCTTATTTTTTGCAATAATCCAAAAGTCTATCAAAAAATCCTATTGGCTTTTTGTCGAGGGAACCAGTGTGATGCTAACAGCTGATCCGCCAACAAAGTGATGTCATAGTTCCCCCTCTCTATACAGAGCGGCACTAAGCTCTTATGCACATCCCGTGCGCACAATGATGCGCTTGAAGCAACACAGAGTCACAGTGCACCAAATAAAAAAGTTCAAAGCACAAAGAGAAAAGATATTGAAGCGTAGTGTATTATAACTGTTCAACAGAGTCTTTTCTTTGAACAGTTTTACATTTCAGTTCCTGTTCGCGTGAAGAACGATTCATAGTGCTCTCTACTCCAGTGTAGTGTTCTAACACACACCTGGTAGAAAGTATCATGCTTTAGAAACAGCAATAAACTCCAGCAAGATAAAGTCTGTATAATCATAGAAATGCTGAATCATCTTGGAGAGAGTTTCATCTTCTTGACTGTCATAACCAAACGCCACATGCAGTTTGAATACTGAATGGAGGATGACAGACAGCTGCAGCAGAGAGAAGAGTTTAAGTGAACTTGAATTTAATGACTTAAATATTCATCTGAACCTCACATTAAAATATGAAATGGCTTCAGAACACTGGGATTATAGTGCCCAAAAACTTTATTGTGCTTTATAATGTTTTTTGCCTTTCGAGGGGCTCAAAGGGGTGGTTGATTGCAATTTCACTTTTTTAACGTTAGTTAGTGTGTAATATTGCTGTTTGAGCATAAACAATCTCTGCAAAGTTGCAGCACTGAAAGTTCAATGCAAACAGAGATATCGTCTTGTAAAATTCTGGCAGTTTAATGCCTACAAAAATGGCTGGTAAGGGACTACAACGAGCATCTTCCCAGGTCCGTTACGTCATGAACCCCGGTAAACCTCGATAAACAAGCAACAAAGTGGGCGAGGCCATGTTGTGCTGCTTTAGAGAAGAGGAAAAGAAAACTAGGGGTGCATGTAAAAATCTGTTCATATATGATTCGCGATTCTGTCTTTCTCTGATTCTAATGGATTCACAAGTTTCAAAACCAATGTTCAAATACAGCGGTTCTCAATCCTGTTACTCGCTTCACCCTGCTCTGCATCTCTCTCTCGCTCTCTCTCATTCAGATCGTCAAATCAGCTTCAACAAACTTTTCTTTTTATACACTTATTTTCACATGGAGCACATCCTGAGCTTGAGGGGTGGGATGTTCAGACGTGCTCTAGAGGCAGTTTAGCCAATTACAACACACTGCGCCAGCTGACCAATCTCATCCCATCGCTAATTTCTGAGGGAGGGGCTTCATAAAAACAGGAAATAATCAAGGCGTTTGTTAGAGAAGGGACACATCGGTGTGGAATAAAGGTAAATTATGTGAAAAATAATGCGTTTTAAAAAAAATGAAGCATGAACACATGTTAGACTGCAACCCGTAAACACAATCAAACCTAGAAAAGAAAAAAAAAAACGGTCACCACACCTTTAACAAACAAAGAATAATATACGCACAATATAGGATTTGGATCAGTCTGGTCTGACCAATACCTGATCAGGCAGAAAATGGCAGTATCAGATCTGATACGGATACTGAGTATCGGATCAGTGCATCCCTAAAACTAATACACCCACAAACTGCAAATATGCTTTGTTAGATTTTAAGAGCAAAAGTGTATTCATTATTTGTAATCTTAGCAATTATCGACCGTAATGTCTACAACAGATCATAAAGTTTTAATTCATTTTGGATTGTTGTGAAGAAAAAAAAATCTTGAATACTTATTCATTCAAATTGTAATAGTAGTCAGGCTACATACCTCTATACCAAAATACTGATGTCCCTTTCCAAGCAGAGCATCCACATATTCCAGCACAAGCTCAGCTGCAGACTCCAGCTGATCATAGTTCAGATAGAGACGCAACAGCGCTGCAGCATCGACTTCCTGAAAGAGAACCACAACCATCCTTTACGTGTTATACAAACAGAGAACAGGGATGGTGTAGAAATCATGTCTGTAAGCATACAAAAGGTAAAGATAGCAAAGTAAGCTTTGCTTTTGTTAATTTTATTACTTTTTTAAAAACATTTTTACAAGCAACATTTTTCATTAGTGAACATCACAAAACCTACCAAAGCAGATGTCTGCCTAAATTTCAGTTTAAATTTTGAAAAGCACAACCACAACAGGTCTGTTCCAAGAAAATTTGATAGGAACCTGAATTGCTGTGATCATTTTACCTCAAAGTGACAATGATCTGGGTAATATTATAGGAGAAAATTACCAAACATTGTAAAAGCATTGATGAAGCTGTATATACAGGTGCACTTGTCGTAATCGACAACACAGTTCACAACTTTATACAGGGCTATCAATCATCACAACGAAGCAAGCAAAATAAATATAAGGGGTCACAAACAGCATTTTCTTTTTGATTTTAGTGCTCTAATTTAAACAATCTGTTTACAGGGTAATGTACCCTTTAAGACTTAAATCACTTCAAACACTCCAGTGAGTGGTTCAAAGAGGTGAAGATAAAATATTAAGTGTAACAAAAACAGGAAGTACAAAACAAGTTGTTTTGCAGCTTGATTTAAAAAAAAAAAAAAAAAAAGCTTAAATGAAAGGTACTCACACAAAAGCGTTTTGAGGTCTGAAAATTACTATTACAATGATATATTACAATATTACTCTAATATGTCAAAAGATCATGGATAATATAATCTCTCAATTAAGACCCCTGTCTTTTAGAAGCAATGCTAAAAAAAAAAAAAAAAAAAAAAAAAAAAAAAAAAAAAAAAAAAAAAAAAAAAAAAAAAAAAAAAAATCATCCACCTTGTAGGCATTGATTAGCCAATCAGGCACTGGCACTCCATGTGAGAGCAGCTTGTTGATGACACAGCAATGATACTGAGCGTTCTGTGAGGGATATTTCTCCAAATAGTGAGCTAACAGCCGCCAAGCTTCATCTGTCGCGCTGTGTGGAGAGAAATTCAGTTTAGGAAGACAGTGCAGAGTTCATTGCAATGATCAAGGTCAAGGAGTATTTTAACAGACCTGGACTCTTTAGTAGTAATGACAGTTGGCAACTGATTGGCTGCAAGCCAGTTCCACACCTCCGTCTGGTCCCGATCACCTTTACACTGCAGTTTAATACACCTATAACAAAAAAATAAATAAATATGCAGTGCAGAAATCAGAACAAAAAGCAGCCTTCTGATTAGGCAGACACAGGATTGATCAACTTACTTGAAGGTCAGTCCTTCAAATACAGGTGTGAGGGATAAGTTAAAGGTCTGACATAGTGTCAAGGCTGTGTCAAAAAGTCCTGTTTGTACCAACAGGGCCACCATCTCTTGTGAATTTGCACCACCTGTAAGAGAAATAACACCAGGATAAAGTTAACTTTTAAAAAGAACTCAGGAAATAGTTGCCACTATTCAGGCAAAATGTGACTTTGCAAGCTCAAATATAAACAATAGCATTACGTATAGCCATGCAAAGCACACCCCATGAAAACTTTATAAAAGGAGGCATATTCATAATGGATCTCAATCTGAACAGCACTGAAGGGCAATCTTTAACATTTAGCATTGTCTGCTTTGGCAGAAATAACCTCTTGTAAGTGATTCTTACAACAGTACTCTTATGATTAATTGGGAGAATTTGCTGCTCATTTCTCCATGAAGGATTCCTTGAACTGTGTGATATTAAAATCTTTTTTAGTAAGTGTAGATGTTTGTTTGAAGAGAGAGAATAACATCAGGGCATGAACAAGGTTGTAAAAAAACTAAAAACTAAATAAATAAAAAATAAATTAACAACAGCAGCAGCTCATGTTAACCAACTCATGTTAATCATGAAGCTTATTTATAAACTTGAGTTTATGTAAAATTCTTTGACAATTACATGGAGTATGTGAAAACAATTGTCCACTCTTTTGCAGATTGTAAGTTAAATAAAAAAATTTTAAATTCTTTTGACGAAACATTTGACAGCTGTAAAATACATATATAATTTGAAAATGAGATGCGTTTTCAAATGCACCTTATAACTGACTCAAAATCACAGACTGCACCCCATGCACAGAAATTCTCCTGAGGAATAGTGCTAGTTCTTTCATGCCTTTTAAAACACAAATAAATCTAATAAACTTAAAAAAAAAAACAAAAAAAAAAAACAAGCATGTCCCATTTTGCAAAAGTCACATTAAACGATTTTACTGATTTGCATGTGAAGTTTGGGCTTTTATGTAGGAGCTAAAGCACGCTGCCGGAAAGGGTGCGGAATGGGGCACAATAATCATCTCGATTATTGGATTTTCATAATAGTTGGAGGTCGAAATTTAATCTGTATATCAATTAATTGCATAGCTCTATTGATACTGATAAAGGCAACATAATTGAACAATAATTTAAAAGCGTCTTCCAAAAGGAAGCATGTCATTACCTGCAATGGCTGCTGAGGGAGGTTCCTGCTGAGCCAATGTCAGACGACTCCGAGCAAGAACATACTCTTTCTCCAAGTCTTTCAGCTCAAGAATGTCGATCTGTTGACTTACTGTGATCACATGACAAACAACTTAAAAATTTGTAGCATTTAAAAAAACAACAGCACCAGATTTTCAGAAACTACATTTCCTGTTCATCAATAAGGTAAGAACCAGAGCCAATATAAACCTAATATACTTGACTGAATTAAATTAATTGAAAATTGTAGTGTAGTAGTAGTAATAGAATATGTTTGTGGTCGTAATGATGACAGTAGTGCACACAAAATAGTATCTGTTCTGTGCTCCAGTGCAGTTAGCGCTCACACTGCATGCGTACCGGTGTCAGAGCCCAACCAAACCGTGCCCTGGCCCACCTCTTCCAACCAGGCCAGGGCCAGCTAAACGAACCGCGCCTGGCACGGAGCGCTCACACTAGTCAAACGAACCGGGCTTTGGGGGTCAAACGTGCTTGGGCATGGTTCAAAATGCCTAGTGTGAGTAAACCCTAAGAATCCAGATATTCATTCAGCATCTGTGCTGGCTGATTCAGGTAATGATTCATTAGATAAGAGTCATTCAAAACGATAATTTGAGAAAGAACCAGATTTATGGACTATACTATGGTCATCCTATATGTTTTGCATGCAGCCAGCAAACAACACAATAGCAAAAGGTATGCGATAACTATATTAAATTTTTAATCATCTTAAATGACTGTGCTTGTATTAAGCCTAAGGTTGCAACTACCTAATATGTTAAGCGGGGGGACACGTAGAAGAATTTTAATAGAAGAGTATTGATCTTTACCTGTCAATAATATGACTACTAGCATTAGGGATGCACAATTAATCAAAATGTAATCACAATGGCAATCAATCACGATTAGGCAGAAACTGCGATTGTCATGTGTATCTTTCAGTGAAGCACGGTTCTGTGATCAGCAGTAAATCTCCATCCAAAGACGAAAGGGAGCTCTTGCGCTCAAATATGCACGTGACTAATAAACACACGACTATGGCAATAAACAAAAGACTTTTATTGATTCAACGTGACTAATAAACACACGACTATGGCAAAAGGATTTATTTTAAACATCTGACTGACATTATGAAGTGAATTTGGAGTTAAAAACATGTTATTAAATGTGGTATTTTCACATGCTCTCAGATTGAGCAGCATTTACTACACAGAGCTGTAGTTCACTGAGAAGATACGCAAACAGCTGTCATTATCACGGTCGATTTCATCGATTTCATAATCCTACAATTATATCGTCTGCGATTATGAACGCAATTTTGCATAGCTTGTCAGAGAACTATGGCTCTGCATATTAAATGCTGCTCCACCTGAAAGCAGGTGATGGAGATTTACTGCTAATCACAGAACCGGCTTTACTGACTAAATGCGCATGACAATCGCAATTAATCGCGTGCGATTATTCGTGTAGCCCTAACTAGCATACACAATTTGATCATGTTTATGTTGTAAAGGTTGGGACAACAGAGTATAGTCCACACAATTTTACAGGGTGATTTGGGGAGGAATTACCTGGATCTGCAGCAAATTCGCCATCATAGTTCCTTTTTGGTGATGTGCCTGGTCGTTCGTACTAGTCAAAAGTTAAGTCATGATATATATTAAAATACATTATAATATGTTACAAAATTAGGTTAAAGATGTATACACAAAGAGTACTGTGCAAGTCTTATGCACATTAGATGCTTCACAAAACTCATACAACCTACCTATTAAAGTTAGGTTAAAGACGTTAATTGATAAAAATCTATCCATGGAATTATTTTTGAAAAACCCTTTATTTTATAGCCACATGCCTTCAGCACTGTCTTTGACACTTGGAACAACAACGGTGGTTGTTCTGACAGGACAACTTTGCTCTGTAAAGCTAGTTCTGAGAAAAGCTCTAGCATTATTTGTTTTACAGATGCCACTTGGTATTTCTTTTGATGTTTTCTATCCAATGTAATGAAATCTTTATGTGTGACCTAAAGTCTCCTAAATCTCATGTGTGTACATATTCATTAGGGGTGCAACGGTATACAGAAGTCACGTACCTGGGTTTTGGGGTCACGGTTCGAAAAGAGTATGGTACAAGAGGAAATGTATTTTTTTCTTTTATTTTGAACAGACAGTAGTGCTACATGTAGCATGAGCAGCTGTTTTTGATTTGAATTAGACTATAATTTCAAGATTTAAAGCAAAAACAAAATGGTCTGAATTTAGATTTGTAAAATTATGCTACATAAGACACCTGCACAAAACAAAAACAGCAGGAGGAATGAATGAAAATGCAAATTCACTTTCTGACAGCAGGTGGCGCTTTTCGGAACCACAGCAATATAGTGTTTCCTTGGTTACTGCTGTAAACAAACCAGGTGCACTTACAAACACCATAGCAACACCATGTTACTTTTGCTCACTGTTCCCCAATGTGGTTGATAAGTGCAATTGTCTGTTACCACTGTCATAAATACGGTCGCTGTGTAAGCTTGCCTGTGGGCAGCACAATATACATGAATTTGCTGACTTAGCTGATGAAACCGGCGAATGGAAAAACACCGACCAGGTAAAGTAGCCTGTGTTACACTGTGTTCTACAAATATCATTATATATTTTTATTTATTGTTACTCGATAATTGAAAAATACAAAGACAAAAAGAACGGTAGTATGTTTGCCTAGGTTTTTTGCTTGCAAAATCATATGTAGCATTGTGTGCAAAGGGTGTAATTTGAAAGCAACCCTCTACATTACAAGTAAATCACTTGCATATGTGACTAAATCTTCACTCTGGTGACTAAATGATGTCTAATATCAGCCAATGGCTAATAAATTCTCAGATTTTACTCGCTAGTGTGTGAGTTTGAGGCTAAGTATAAGTTTAACAGATATATTTTCACTTGCCGAACACTCTGAGTGCTTCAGAGTTTCTCTCTGTCAAGCGATCTGTGATATTTTCAGTTCATCTCAATGGATGCACAGCCTACATGTGTTTGTGTATTTGGCGTACCTTAGACTCTAGTGTGAAGGCGCACAACTCGCGTCGCTTTCTCTCACATGCGCGAAGTGAGAGAGAGAGCGAGCGAGTTTTACAGATCATGCAGAGTTGATGCGTTACATGTAAAAAATATTCTTTGTTGTATTTTCCTGTCAAAATAACGGAGATCCTTTGGATTTTTTTCAGTTTTTAAGAACTGCCGGGTTTTCTGGTAGTGGGCGGAACTAATGCGCAAACGGCAATCTCATTGGCTGGTGCTCACTTATTATCGTCCCTGTTTTGATTTCAGCAAATCAGTTCCTGCGAATGGACACAACTGATTAATACTCATGAATCCAGCAGCTTGTTCATTCTTTTTCTTGTGCATGTTTTACTGTCGTTATTAGTAGAATTTGTATTATTATTATTATCATCATCTTCTTATCAGTATTATTGTTTTTTGTTTTTTTTACAGAAACACTGAATGATCAACAAAGCACCACCACCAGTCCTAAACTCAGTTAAAATGTCTATGCATTCATACATGGTTACCGAGTTTTAATTATAATTAGTAAAGTAGTATATTATTAATTAGTACTTGCTTATCCAGATATCGTTATAATGCTTGACTGACTGATGTTAAGTATGTACTTTCAGGTATTTAAAAAGCTGTGCCATTTTAAAAACATATACAGTATTATACTATTTTTTTATATATATATATATAATTATATTATATATATATATATATATATATATATATATATATATATATATATATATAGATTATATATATAATATATCAGTCTGGCGGGTAAACTAAAAAATTTACTAACCAATGGCAATGCCAAGGTGTCCGTAGAGGGTTGGAAAGTGAAAGTGACGTGACATACAGCCAAGTATGGTGACCCATACTCGGAATTCGTGCTCTGCATTTAACCCATCCAAAGTGCACACACACAGCAGTGAACACACACCCGGAGCAGTGGGCAGCCATTGAAATGTCGATGAATTGTTGAAATGGCCAACTTTACAGCAGAAAAAAATGTTTACAGCCTGGTACAAAAAGTGGTTTTGGTCAATATAGTTAATTTTGCCCTTTATGACAACTGTAAGGGTGTTGAATTTTGTTATAACTCATTTGTTTAAATTATACTAAGCCTTAAAGTTCTGCATAATTAAGGGCATGGCCCCTTGAGTGACAGGTGGATTGCCTCTACTGTCACCACTGTCCAGCTAGGCGGGCATGTTACAGCAACCAGCTCCACCCACGTCCCTACATAGCTTTACTTTAATATTGGATTATATGGAGGTAAGAGGGAAAAAAAATGCCATCTAAATATTTCTGAAAACGGTCAGTTCCTCTCAGAGAAACATTCATATAAACCCCTACATATTTCTCTTATAATATATTTCGAACATAATGAACAGTGCGTTTGATCTGATCTGAAAGAGCATTTTCTCCTCTTTCAGACTTATAAAAATTCCACACAAATTACATTTTGGGAAATGATTGCAATGCAGTATGTGTGCAATTCTGGAATAGAGATCTGGCAAAATAAAACTAACAACTGCTTCCAATTTATAGCCGGTCGGCCAGTGCATCTCTAGAACCTAAAACTTTAACACACTGCTGATTTAAATTTTATTTATATGCTATAATTTAATATTTTTTATATTCACACTGCTGATTTAAAACAAGCAGGTGGTTCTTCAAGCCCTTGTTTGCCATCTGAACTTGCCATTCCTGCTTTGGGTTGGTGTGTAGATCTTCTCTTCTGCTCTTTTTTGTTGTGGATTCATCACCTATGACTGACTGTATCGTCTTCTGACTGCATGAACTGAACCATGACATCAGTACTGTGACGGTTTGGGACGAATACATGTACTGTTACACCCCTAATATTCATAAGTAGGTCTACATGTATTTATTTTCATTCTTACTGAGCTAATCGCTGACTGAGCTCTCCATCCAAGCAATTAAAAATGTTTCATATGCTTACCGCTGCTCCAGACGAGGGCTGCACAATCCATGCATAGTCCGGATGAACGAGACGCAGGCAGCTGAGGGCAGCTAGATAACAGTTCACCTGCTTCTGGAGACCACGCAGTGTTCGCACCTCACGGCCCAGACGCATACCGTACTCAAACATCACTGTACCGGCAAATACACAAAAAAATGTACTGTTGGCTTAATGGCCATATCGTGCCTGAATAAAACAGTTACTTTCATTGCTCATTTGAACAATAAATCAATAATAAATATAAAGTTGAAGGAGGATTTAATTTATTTTTACTTAATGTTTAATCCTTTCCCCCAAAAAACTTGAAACCTCACTGTAACGCTGACCATCAGTTTTACCTTTCCTATAGTTGTGACGATTGATATGAAAAGCATACAGAAGCTCATAGTAGTTGTGAGTCATGAGGTCCACAGCTCTCGCACGAGACTCAATAATGCTGACCACCTGAAGAACACGAAGCACAAAACAACAGAATAGCTTGCTAAAAATACAAGTAATAATTGAAGATAGGGCTCAACAATAAGAATGGCCTAGGGACAGTGACGTTCCGGAGATATCTGTTGAGAATGTATAATTTCAGAAGGCGGGGCATAAAGGTATAGAGAATTTTAAAGTTTAGCTCCTTCAGTACTCCAGTGAGCTCTTATCGCATTATAGTCTTTCCCATCTCTATAACCTGGCTTACACATAACACACCATCAGAGAGAGTACAGTGTCCTATGTGACCAAAACTTTGATTGATGAGTGTCATAAAAAATCCACCCCCCACCCTCCCTCCCACCCTACTGGACACCTGATGGACACCTGTTCCTGTACAGTCCCCACCCGTCTAAGTGACCATCTGTTTATCCATCCCAATGATCTGAAGGAATTTATGATTGTTTGGGAATGTGTTTCTGTGTGGGCCATTGAAAACTGTTCAAAAACTATGTGCTTTAAACTTGAAAATGTAAAACGTGGTATGATCATTAAACGGGATAAGCAAAGTTTTTACTAAAGTTTTTACATACACAACGCATTTCAAGAAAAACATTAAAACATACACGAAATAGGAACAATGTAATGACTGTTTTTCCCAGAAAAAAAGTAAAAATGGGTCAAGGTATGTATTTAAGTGTTGTTAACCTGTTAACGTGCACCAGGACGTGGGTGCACTGAACTCTCCTTGTTTGCACGTCAATGTTTACGAATAGATTAAATGAAACGGGACAAATTTAATCTTGACAAACTATATATCATTATAAAGCTCTAAGCCTCAAGCATCGACGACAGGTCGCTGTTTTTCAATGGAAAGCTTATAAAGAATGTATTTGCTAGATTTGTGTAAACAAATCAAAACATAAAGAAATAAAACGCAGTACATACCAGATTCATCATAATAACGAGTCATAAACACATCCACAGCTGTAAATCCCGGTTAAGTTAGGAAGGTAAGGGTCCACTGAACGACATCTCATGGAGCACGTTTAGTACAACGAAGCAATAACGTTGTAATATGGATGATATTCCTTTGTTTACATTTCAGTTCTTCAGGGACAGAATTGTTTGTGTCTGTTACGGAATAACTTGCGCTCAGAAACTGCGTCTTGGTAGTAAAAAAACGGCATGGTTTTGTAGCGTGCAGTGTCACAAACAGAATGGGACGATCCACTAAAAAAAAAGTGAAAGATAGGCAGAAGATTGTTTATTTGAATTCTAGCTCTCTCTCGTGACGGCTCGTGACGCACATATCATCTGATGGAGGCAGAACTTATCGATCGCCTTTTTCTTTATTTTTAATTTTTCAACATTTTTTATATGTGTGTGAGTGTGTTTTATGTTGAATGTGCCTGTATCTGCATGATTACCATCTGTTTGAGCGCAAATCAGCACGCTATAAATGTTCATCAAAGAAACCTGAAAAAATTCTACTCAGTTGTTTTCAAAATCATCATAATAAGTGTTTTTTTGAGCAGCAAATCAGAATATCAGAATGATTTCTGAAGGATTGTGTGACTGGAGTAATGATGCTAAAAATTCAGCTTTGAAATATTGAAATATATTCAAATAGAAAACAGTTATATTAAATAGGTTAGTAAAAATATTTCTAAATTTTACTGTTTTGCTGTACTTTGGATCAAATAATTGCAGGCTTGGTGAACAGAAGAGACTTCTTTAAAAAACATTAACAAGCTTACTGTTCTAAAACTTTTGACTGGTAGTGTATACTTCAGACCAGTTAGGACATAAAGTAGCAGTAATGAATTAGAACAATAAAATTTGATAAAGTATTTTAAGATATTCGATGCAAAACATATTTGATTTATTGTGAAAGGATAATTCTACTCCGCGAGCAGCACGTAGGCAACAAAAGACAGCAGAAACCAATAATTTGTTACGTCTCATTTAGCAGTTTTTACAGCAGTGTTTAATTAGCATTTAACACACTGAATCCGGAGCGACATGACGAGGTCCATACGGGTTCTGTTGTCTTTTGACGTTACAGTAGGTTAAATCATAACATGAAAACTTTATCGCGTGATTCGTGTCATCGCAACATACTGTAACATACTTACAGTGTGTGTTTGAAACCTGTAACATACATAACAACAAACATACAGTGTGTGTTTGAAAAAAGGATGTAATCGTCCTTTGCTTTTTTCTGGGGTGGATTTTATCCCAGACGGCCTAATAGCAAAGTGAAAGAACAAACAAAAATTCACAACAGCAACAAGAGATTTGAAGCTCATAGCAGACGCGCCTAGGAGATGATTCACTCTGTGATTGGCTGAAAGTTAGTTCACTCAAATCTAAGTAACAAATCAGAGAACACTGCCGGAAATATTCACGCTGGATCCAAAAAAAAAAAAAAAAAAAAAAAAATCAGAATCACCTGTTTCTAAAAGTTCCTAACACTTCTCCCCACCCCTCCCCCCCCCCCCCCGTTCCCCCCAGTTGCTACGCCCCTGCATATGCAAAAACAGGCTTGAAGTGTTGGCCATGTTGTAATGGAGCAACCATTGTTATGCTATCTTGTGTAGCATTAGGATTCATGTGTTCCTGAAACAAAATAATTTTCTTTATCTTTAGAAAAAGACAATCAGGTCCTACTGCTGTTGTCTGAATATCTAGTCTGTCTTCATCATGAAATTATGAACCCATCATCAGCACCATTCTGGAGAATGTGTGTTGTGTTAGACAGGGTGTTTCGTGACCCAAGGGGGTATGTATGTTGAGTTTTCTCTCTCTGCGTGTTGAGCGTGACCGGTATTTTTACAGGCTGTTAGCTAATCATAAACTAGGTAAGCAGGACATTGTAATAATATGTTAAACATGCGATAAGTCAGTCAATCGTGCATCCAGAGTTTTATCTTGCTGCGTGTCTATAAAAAAAATTCTGCAATGGCTGTACTTGTTATGATGCTTGTTTTATGAGCAAACCCAGGTTGCAAATGAGTTACAAACCCAGAAAACATTTAGATGTTTTACAACCTTTTGAAATACAGTACACTGATATGGTCGCATCAGTAATCACACAACCCCAGACACCCAGCGCCGTTCTCATTTCGATTCACTACGTGAGATGCAATATTTAGCCTTTCATGTAATGTTGTAAAAGTTTAGACATTCTACGTCTATTTCAACTGATAACAAGTCTTACGGCAAGAAAACCCTGTCTTGATTTTACCACTTTCATTCCAGTTAAATATTTGTAATCTCGGTTCAACCCTATAACTGAAGCCTTTTTTTTTCCCTTTTTTTTTCATAAAAACTAACAAAACACAAGCCATCATATCTCAACAACCAAACGCAGTTTAATTGCAATTCCATCATTCAATGAATTTAAAAAAAAAACACACCACTGACTGGGCAGCAGAGCTGCACTAGCATATGGCAAGGAAGCCTGCCAGAGCCCAACGGAATGGGCAGGGTCATCTGGCTCACTTAAACAAGCAATCCTCCATGTAACTCCTAATGAAACTATGAACAAAGAGACAACAAGATTCAACAACATCCACAGCAACGCAATACACACATTACACATCACCCATATCTCAGGGAACTGAGAACCTTAATAACTGAGCACATTCCCTTTCGATACTTCCAGGGAAGGCTCCACACAGCCTCAGCACTCAGGGAGGGACAAGAGAGTACAGGAATAAGGCAAAGCCTAAGAACTGGCTCTGCCCTGGGCAGGTGTATGCCAGCTATGCAGAAAGGACCCGGGCTTTTAAGGCCGGGACATCCAGATTACAGAACCTGGCAAAGGTGGATGGTGAGGTCCAGCCGGTCGCTGCACAGATCTCTCAGATGGACACACCACTAGACCAAGCCCAGGACGAGGCTATGCCTCTAGTGGAGTGGGCCCTAACTCCTATTGGGCATTGCAGGCCCAAGGAGGAGTGTGCTAGCGAAATAGCAACTACTATCCATCTGGACGGCCTCTGCTTCATGACCGGAAGCCTACAAAGAGTTGTTCCGACTGCCTAAACAGGGCAGAGTGCTCAATATAAATTCTCAGAGCCCTGACAAGACAGAGAAAGTTCAACTCTTGGTCATCCTCCGAGCAAGGAAGCACCGATTAATTAACAACCTTCACTATAAACTCAGAGAAAGTTCAACTCTTGGTCATCCTCCGAGCAAGGAAGCACCGATTATGTAATAACCTGGGCTCTAAACTGGATGGAGAGGACCTTAGGTATATACCCATGCACTGGCTTCAGGATGACCTTGTGCTTTAATGTGGAAGGGAAACGTCTTTTCCAGCAACTCTTGGAGGAAGGAAAATATCACTGATATGTCGCAGGAGGTAAGGTCTAGCCAATCTCCTACTCAGCAGGTCAGTCTTCAGCGACAAGGTCCAGAGGTCAGTTGATTGTAGTGGCTCAAAGGGGGGACACCTCAGAACTGTGGTCAAATCCCATAAAGGGACAGTAAGGGGGCGAGGCGGATTCAGCTTCCTAGACCCTTTAAGAAAGCGAATAACCAAGTTGTTCCAGCCCACTGACTGGCCGGCTATAGGAGCGTAAGAAGCTGCTAAAGCTGCTATTTAAACCTTGAGTGTGGAAGGGAAACGTCTTTTCCAGCAACTCTTGGAGGAAGGAAAATATCACTGATATGTCGCAGGAGGTTGGGTTTCTGCCGCGGGTGATGCACCAGGCTGAGAAGACCAACCAATTTAAGGGAAAGCATAAAGGAGGAGGTTGGGCCAGTTGTAGGCCAACACATCCCTGTCTTTCGAAAAGTAAGTTGGGCAGTGAAAGTTGTCTTTTGAGGCAAAAAGATCGTCCTCTGCTTGCCCAAAAATCTCCCAAGTTTTCAGATTCATTTGCGGATGGAGCATCTACTTCTCTAAGAGGATATTGCATGTCTGCTCCTTGGTTCAGTATGCCCGGAACATGCGTTGCTGTCAGTGCACGCAAGTTGAGGTCTGCCCATACAAAGAGGTGCTCTACTAGGAAGAAGAGCCGCCTCTGAGCAGACTAGAACATGGTGTCCTTTCAGGTCTGTCAGGAAGGTCAAGAGGGCTCGACACACTGCCAGCATTTCCAGGCATTTGATGTGTAACCAGCTTTCCTTCTTTGACCACGAGCCAAAAGTTGGTTTACCCACGCACAGTGCTCCCCAACCTGTGTTTGACGCATTTGTCAAGACAACCTTCCTTCTGCAGACAATGCCCAGAGTCATGCTCTTTTCCAGCCACTGGGGACTCTTGCAAGGGGCCAGAGCTGCCACGCAGGCCTGGTGTACCTTGATACAAAGGCGTCCCTGATGTCAAGCCTGGGGCAGAACTCTTTTTTCAAAATTTGAATGAAGCCGTAAGCTGTTGTACGGCCAGCGCACTTTCTGGTGCAACTACCACCCTCATTTGGGTCGAGTGGAAAAAAATACCCAGAAACGAGATCCACTGGCTGTGGGACAGCGAGCTTTTGGCACAGGCATTCTAAGTGGCTGAGGAGGAGGGATTTGTGGAATAGAAGCTCGGTCTCTGACTGGGCCAGTCGTCAAGCAAATTCAGAATGCAAATTCCCATCTGTCTTAGAAGGGAAAGAGCCGTATCCATGCACTTTGTAAAAGTGCGAGAAGCCAGGATCAGCCCGAAGGGAAGGATTGTGTATTGATTAGCCACTCCCTCGAAAGCAAATCTCAAGAATCGTCTGTGATGGGGGGCTAGCTGGATGTGAATGTAGGCAGCTGTCAGAACCAGAAAAAAGAACCAGTCCCCTTGGCATATTTGTGAGAGGATCTGTTTCAGTGTAGTCATCCTGAATGGTTATTTCATGAGGGCGTGGTTTAGGTGCCTGAAGTCGAGGATGGGCCGTAGGCCACCATTCTTTTTGTGGACCAGGAAGTAATGGCTGTAGAAGCCTGACTTGCTCTGAGCTGGGGCACAGTCTTCCCAGCTCCTTTTGCAAGCAAATTCATCACCTCGGCACGCAGTACATGCTCAGTACATGAAACGTGGGGGTCTGCGAGCAAACTGAAGCATAAACCTGGCATAAATCTTTTGTTCCAGATAACACATTATTACCATTTATTTATTTCATTTCCCTTAGTCTTACTTATTTAAATGTTCTTTCTGTTCTCAATGTTATATATGTATGTTTGTACCAAGAAGTCCTAAAAAAACAGCAAATTCCTTGTGCGTTTGCACACACTTGGCGAATAAAGCTCATTCTGATTCTGAACTGAATTTAACTGAAAAACTGAGTGTTTACTATTGCCCTCTTGCATTATTGACAAACTATTTTCCTGATTAATACTGTAAAGCTGCTAAATAAATGTGACTCAAGGTGATTTAGACTTATTGCAAAGAAAATGCTACAATATTTACACCTAGAGCTGAGAAAATATGCACGTAGTATTAATAGCATCTATTGCTAAATACCTGTAAGGTACATGCATGAGTGACTATTCTGACATACCTCATCATGTAAATTAACAAATGAGAACTGGACGAGATCCCTGAGTTGAGCACGCTCGCACAGAACCACCACCAGCTGTCGGAGACAGTCCAGCTGCCTGCAGACATAGACAAGACAGAGAGCTCAAGTATTTCCTTTTAAACTGGCTAAAGGTGATGATACACGGGGCAATGTTGCTTGGGCACTTTCCCATTGAGAATGGGCAACAAATTTTTATCTGGATACAAGGTTGGGCGATGTCTACAAAATTGCCAGCGGACGATGTCTACAGTGAAACATTATTATGGACGATGCGACCGTGTTTAAATGCAGTTTAAATGCCAGGCATTATAGTGGCTTCCTGATGCCTGCAATTTATATACGGTATAATAACCCAATGTATAACTAAGAGAGAAAGTATTGAAATATATATTTTCCTCTCATCTCGGATTTATTCCCTTAAGGGGCTCCGTATAAACTGATTTTTTTTTTCAGAACACGGTATTGGGGGGTATGGGGGGGGGTCACGATCCCGGCTCATCATCGTGATGTCTATCAGTCTAACCATACTGGATACTTAAGATCAGTCGTGGGTCCTGTCTCTCACCTGGTTGCCCGTTGACGGCAACATTGCCCAGCAACACTGTTCAAAAAGTTGCCCTGTGTATCATCACTTAAAGAAAATTATGTCAGTGCACAGTACCTGCTAGAATCAGGGTTTTGCATCAGAGCCTCGTATGCCTGACTGTTGTGTCCAAGATCCAGATGATGCTTAAATATACGAGTCCACAGAGCAGCCTACAATACAAGTGTCAGTTTCTTATTAATAATAAATAGAGATAGATATTCTCCAAATTATGTTTGAGATATACCACAATATATGGATAGCCAAAATTTTCATTATATTATACAGCAATTACTGAGTTACTAAGAAATCTCTAATTCCTGAGATATTCTTTATACTTGGCTTCCCAAATAAATGTTTTTGGCTTGGAATTAATGAACTCTATAAAAGGCTGACAAAAAATATGAAATGTTATAAATATTCCACATTTCAGCCAAACTACAATGGTTGATACAGTTACTGTTATTAGAGTATGTGTATATAAAGGGGATGACTGAAGAAGGAAAATCCTTCTAATGAGGCAAAACATTTTGTCATGTTATCCCTGTCACTGTTGTTGAGGATTTCTGTGGGTTTCATTTATTTCTTCTTCTTAAATGGCATTTAACAGCAATTTACATAACTAAATCACCATTAACACTTCTTTTTATTAACAAAATGTGTCAGAAACAATACGCATCATTTTATTTTTTATCCCCACATTTACATTCTGAGGGGAAAAGGTAGCTATGCATATTAGGGTTAATCCAAACATTACATCAGACAAAAAAAAAGAAAAAAAGACAGGATTACACAATTTATTTACTGTAATGAATTAATCTTTTTTTTAAAAAACAAACAAACAATGCTGTTACCTGGCATCTCTCATCATTGACAGCTTCAGATATGGCCAATGTTGCCAAATTAACAACAAGCTCTGGCAAACCAATGTCCTCCAATAACCTCAAAACCTAAACACGTAAACAATTAGAATCATTACATTCCCATTAAGATGCTGAATCATCATATTAACATGGTCTGTACATTTAGCTGACACATACCTTGTTGTAATAAAGTAATCGTGGGGTGGTTGCAGTGGCTGCCTCTTCGTCTGAACCTGTGAGTTTCATTAAAAACTCTTCTTTATCCACCTCAGCGGCTGCTTCCTGGAAACACTGCAATGCCTAAAACCACAAAACACACATTCCAATTTGCAAATAGGAACAATTCGACAGCACTTTACTGCTTCTGGAACAATTTTGTGAACAATTCTTTTTTTTTCTGCAATGCACATATATAAATAGAAAAAAAAAAAAATATATATATATATATTATACACACATATATATACATATATATATATACATATACATACAAATAATAAAAAAAAAAAAAAAAAAAAAATCACATATGGTGCCTGTTGTCCTGCGGATCATAAGCACGAGTCTGCATATATTAAGAACTTTTACAACTATACAGCCTCAGCATGAGTATGACCACTTTTTTGTTTTACTAAGAATTTCATATTGAATCTAGGGGGTAATCTATTAGACTGTGAATATCAAATGCGGCTTTACCAAGCTCAACTTTCAGTTTCAGGAGTACAGTTTAAAAATTACGCCTTTATTCAGAATGTTACTGAACTTAAGAAAGAAAAAATTAAGAAAGAAATTTAAGAAAATAAATACATTTTTATTTTATCTTAATAAATTTCTTAAATTAGCCACTAAAAGAAACAATATTCATTGCCCCCCCCCCCACCCCTTTTTTTGCCTGGTCTCAAAAATTTCACAATCTAATTAAGATGATTCACAAGACAAATTAAGAAAATACATTTCCTTTTTACAGTACTCAGTTCACCCCCTCTGAAACTTAAATTCAGCAATTACTCTTTGCTTGGAAGACAGATTAAAATTGTTTGCAGATATAATGTTTCAGCAAGTCTGTTTGATTACCAAAGAATGATGTTAAAATTATTCAGTAAAATAAGAAAATAATAAGTGATAAAATAATTACACCCTCATGAAAGTTACAAAATAAAAATTGTCTGGTGCAAGTAAAAGGCGATTTTTAATCAACAGGTGAATGTACTGTATTGAATCAATACATTTAAGAAAAATAAATTTCTTGACTATTAAAAGTTTAACATAGCCCACTGAATCAGACATTATGCTGACAACAATTGAACCACTCGGGAGAGAATAGTCAGAGGGTGAACCAACTTTAGGGTAAGGCTAAGCAGCCTAATGTTACTGTAATTCAGGGGCAGTTCTAGACCCTCTAGACCCTAGGTGGGCCCACCATCCCCCCAATCCACGTATTCATGTAAACACAGTCAGTTACGTCTTAAGTGAACTTAAACAGTTAAGAAAATTTTGGATGTGCGTCAATATGGCAGATCTGTCCATTTCTTATTTCAGTCATTTTAATCAAACCACAAAAGAAAAACAGAGGATCACTTGCTGCTCTAAATTCTGTAGCTTTAATGGATATTTGTGTATATTTAATTAATACAGTCATACAGTTTTCACAAGCACTGTAAAGTTTGGGGAAGTCGTGGCCTAATGGTTAGAGTGTTTGACTACTAACCCTAAGGTTGTGGGTTCGAGTCTCGGGCCATCAATACCACGACTGAGGTGCCCTTGAGCAAGGCACCGAACCCCCAACTGCTCGCCGGGCGCCGCAGCATAAATGGCTGCCCACTGCTCTGGGTGTGTGTGTTTACTGCTGTGTGTGCACTTTGGATGGGTTAAATGCAGAGCATGAATGCTGAGTACGAATGCTGAGTATGGGTCACCATACTTTGCTGTGTCACGTCACACTTTTTTTATTTAGATGAAATCCTAGAACCGCCCCAGTGTAATATATTAACTACAAACATCAAACCTGTCTTTTTAGGCAAGTACCAGATGTCATGTAGGCTAATAAAATATTTGCAATAGGACTGAATTTGATTTATCATGATCACAATTTAATCAAAACATTGTAAGTTACTAATAACATTTTCATTTCAATGGTTATTCAAACAGCAAAATTATATACAGAAAAAGGGTGAAGAACCATATTATCAAAGAACATCATCACTAACTTCGATATATTGAGAGTTTAAGCACTCTCACAAACAAAACAAAAAAACACAAACAAACAAACAAAACTTTAGAGTTAATCCTTCTAAACCCTGTCGAAAGCATTGATTGTAAGTTTATTTTAATCATCAGTCTGTCTAGTATATATTGCAGGAGAGTATGTTGAGTTTAAACGTTATATAATCAAATCACTGTCAAATTAATCAAATTATGTCACTGTCGATCGGTGCCAGTGCACTGTATTGATAATGCTACTAACTTGCTTCTGAGTTAGCAATGTATCTATATACATTTTACTTGTAACACGGTTAATAAGTTTGATGTAATTTTGATTGTTAATTTTCCATATGTCTCTCATTTATTTTACAGTTTTACTCGGTTCAATTGCCTATCTAAACCACACACTGGACTAAAAGCAAGGCGCTCATATGCTGGCTCTTGGACAGAGTTTGGCTTGCTGTTTATTTATATTACACGCTTGGAAAGCAAAACATACAGAGAGAACAGTACAGTAAAAAGCCATGGATCAGCAAATGCAAGAGAAATGTTCAGAAGCGAACATACAAACGGAACGGAGGGAAAGAAAAGGCATCTTCAGAGGGTCAGATCTAAATGCTCATTATCTTCCTCCGAGCCTTCTTTCTATAGCTCCTCCAAAAAATACAACATCATCAGAAGAAGCTGAATGTGCCAAGATGGCATTCACAAAAAAAAAAAAAAAAGAAGAACGCAAGGCTGGAACAGGAAAGATCTACTGAGGTATTTGTAAAACATCAGACAGGTGAGCTCTGACCTCTGAAAATATCTTCCTTAGCATGTGTAAAGGAATCAACTCCATGTTTGATCGATAAGTCTCAGAGCATGAGTGCTCCATATGATGGCGACACAGATACAGTTCAGGAGCAGAGCAGAATATGTGATAGTGAACATATTCATACTTCCTATACAATCTTCCTCGTTTCATCCCGAATGCTGCATTAATATATACTTCAATATAATGAAATCGAAGAACGAACTGATGTGACATCATTTTGAACAAAATCTGGCCAAAACAAAGTTTGTTTTGTGTTCATTTTGGGGAGCTTGAAATGGCTTGCCAAAGCAAACTTTATGGAAAAGTTCATTCCCGGCTGCAAAACACCTTCGTACTTCCATTGGTCCATGACGATTACATCATAAGAGGTGTGTACTGAGGCTCCGCCTTCTTTCAAGAGGAACTCTTCTCTGGGTTAATTTCATCTGTTGAGTCCATGAAGGTGAGATGTCTTCATAGTGGAGAGCCACTTTATAGTAGCAAATTAAGTTTTGCTTTTAAGTTAAGTTTTTTAAATTAAGTTTTTTCATCTTTAATACTGCTGCTTGCTTTTAAGCAATATATTGAATAAAGTGCCATGTAAATACACGTGATGTGACTTCATGGAAGTGCTAATCTGCAGAGCTCGTGCAAGCATACCCATGTTGCTATGAACAATATAACATTATAAAAAATGCTTGCTGTTCTCTCCATTTTTGTTTTGTTTATTTTGTTACTAAGAGGAAAGCACGCAGCATATATTTACATGTTCATTTAAACGTCACTTTCATCAGAGTGTGCAGGGTCGGGATGTTCGATAACAGTATACCGCTGCTCACCTTTTTAGAACTTAAAAAAGAACTTCGATTTAGGAATATATTGGGGCCTTTAGTCTTCTGAAATACCTCCATGAGTATGGTTGAAAATGTCAATTCTCCACACGCTTCCCACATGGGGGGAGTATGGGAACGCATGATCCGCGTATCCAGCAGAATTCTAGATCGTATGTAGTTGCAGAGGAAACATGCTCACTTGACTCATGAGGTACTTTGCACTCTGATGGCAGAGGTGTCAGCAAATTTTAAATTCTAGACCTCTGGTTCCTATCGCAGCAGATCCTTTTTCTCCATGCATACTCACTCCAGCAATGCTCTTAACCCAAAAGCTCAGAGTACCTGTTCAGTTCAAGAACTACACTGAAAAATACCTCTTGAAATGTCAGTGGGAGCGAGTGCAGGCATTGGCTAACGAGTTCTGGAGCTGATGGAGAAAAGAATACATTAGCACACTCCAACCTCAACGCAAATGAGACTAACTGAAACCTGCATGCTGGAGATGTTGTAGCAAGTTCGGTCCCCAAGGATAAGGAACGACTGGCCTTTGGGCTTAATCACATCCGCCTTCCTGAGCAGTGACGGAATGGTCCGCAAGGTAAAGGTTAAAACAACCTCAGGCGATAATGTGAAAACATTTTTAAGATCTATTTTTGATGTGATCTTACTGCTAGCCAAGTTAATCTAAGTAAGACTAAACACAGACTGTTATAGTGGCATTAATAATACAATAACAGTAACATACAAGATGAAGCATTTATATCTATCTCATTCTGAAACATGAAACAACATAAATATACAAAAAAAAAATACATCATTCTTCATACTATCTATAAACATTCAACAACCATATTATACACTTTTTTTGTTTTATTCTTTATACATGCTTATTTCATGCTTTAACTAGAAGTAACAAGGGAGAGATGATGCACATGCCACTTGAAATGAGGCGGCTACAGCAATGTCATGCCACATTAAAAAGCACCAATTTTTTTGTTTTATTCTTTTAATGTTTTATTGTCTGAATATTCACAAAATTAGAAAATCAGACCCCTCTCCACATAAAAAAAAAAAAACAAAAATCATATCGCTCTTATATTATATTTAAGCAAAAACTACAAATAATATTTAGTGTTTTGTTCACTCATTAACTAAAAAAGCATAGAGAAAAAGAATGATTCTTGGGATTTAAGAATCTATAATAAAATATTACAAATGTATTAATCAAAATAGGAATTGATTAAACTGGAGTAAATGCTGTACTAGATATATTACAGTTAATACAAATGTGCAGATTTTCTTACAAAAGGACCCCAGAGGCTGCACAGGACAGAGGACACACCACTGGTTATACATATTCTTACCTTTTGGCCCTCACCGCTGGCCAGATAGCAATGACCCAAAACAAAACGATAGGATCCCACATTCACCTGGCACCAGGGTCCAACTAACCGAACACATTCCTGTAGTGAGGACAGAGCCACAATGACAAAAAGGTTAAAACTTATTTATAGGCATTACTAGAACTATATAATTTATTTTAAAAAATTGTTAGTGATATTAAAAATATTATTTTGTGTAGACCATCTGCAGGCTACATATTCAAATCAAGCTGAAGAACTGTTATTCCATTTATTTTTTATTATCAGTAAATCAAGACAAAATCAAGACTGTACACTCCATATTTACCCCATCTGTTCAGTCAATGTTAAATTCAGTGGCCCACTAAAATATTACAACAGTTAAATAAATAAATAAAACTACACTGTATCAGCCGTGTACTGTATGTGCTAGGAAGAGTTTGTTGGAAATTTGACTCAGAAGAACAGAAACAACTAAATACAATAGTATTTTCTGCGCTCACTACCACAATGTCACAACCTCTTTATTTATTCCCTTCACTGTGTGTGTAAGAACAACTGACCAAAGATATTAAAGAGAAGATTTTGGGGTACTTGGATGAGACATACAAAGACCCAGTCAGCTAAGACCTTATACCCTGAAGTCTTTATTCAGATCCAAATAAATCAAGGAGAGGAAGGAGGACTAATATAATGACAGCAGCTGCAGAGATAATACAACTGGTGCTGGATCAATATCTAACTGACATGTCTACAATGTACACTCAACAGAATTTGAACTAAGAGCAACCTGTAGACAGTGGACACTAAATCAACTAAAAACTAAATGAAGGACATTCTAATTCTAATTTGGCCAATATATATCTGAGCCCCAAGCAACAAGAGCACCATCATTATCCATCAATTATTACTTTGATTACTCGGAAGAAAAAATATATAAAAATTATTTTCATTAAAAAATAAATTGCTTTTAATTTATTATTTAAGAAAAAAAGGATTCTACATCATGCCCAATGTTGTCCTACGATCAATGTGCAATATGAGGCTATGATAAATATATGTAGGCTATACACTGTGCAAATAAGGGTTAAAACAAAAACATTGCCAAAAAACTATTGACTGATCACTACTTAAAAGAGGAATTAAAATCACTAAAAAAAAAAAAAAAAAAAAAAACCTAAAAAAAAAAAAACTAATAAAACACAACCACATATAATAAGACAAAAAGGAACACACATTCACTTATCTTAAGACCGTAATTAGAGTTCCTTTGCTGTTGTATTTTTATGAGGACCATATAGGATCTGGCAAATCATATTTCTGGGAAATTAGACAAGTGATAACTGGTGTCTCACCTGCAGTTGTTCGTACTGGCAGTTTACCATCAGACATTCAGGAAACAGGAAACTGGGATTGCTGGGCCAGCTAGTGAAATGATTTAAGGGAAATACTGAACTCATTAC
Source organism: Cyprinus carpio (assembly GCF_018340385.1). Lineage (NCBI taxonomy): Eukaryota > Metazoa > Chordata > Actinopteri > Cypriniformes > Cyprinidae > Cyprinus > Cyprinus carpio. The sequence goes on along the minus strand of NC_056596.1, from coordinate 18,950,712 downwards.
ACCTCACCCAGATGCTTTACAATGAAGAACTGGCTGAAAATATCAAGTGTCTAGTAGTGATGTCAAGTAGCAGTACTTAGGCACCAAGTTGATACTAAAATGAAAACCGATATTCAATACATGAAATAAACTGACTGAAAGGTTACTGCTTTAAAATGCTCATGTGCAGATGAAAGTCTGTGTACTCTAACAGACACCCAGGACACGTGGCTGTGTGTGTCTCTGCTTGCATAATCCAAAATACTTGTATGAGACAAATTTTCACAGTCAATTATGTCTAAAGGGACTATGAACACATTCTATGTTGTACTGTGTTTCTTTGCTCTCTGTATCTTTGACTTTTTACTAATGTTACGAGTCTATATATGTTTAGTTCAAAATTACTTGACATTTACAGAACAATAGTTTTACTTTTTAATTATTTAAAAAAAAAATTTATTCAAGTATAAATCAAGACCTCCGTGAAGTTAGCCCCCCACCCAACGCAAAACGTCAGCAAAATAGTCTTAATCGTTTGTACCTTTGGTACCGAAATTCATATAGAGAATCATTCAATTCAATTCATATTGGTACCAACTACTGAAACTTTGCTATCATGGCAACACTGGTGTCCAGCATACTACACATCAAGAAGATACAGAAACTGGCAGAATAGTGTCAGGACACTGGAGATCATTTGTGGCCAATGCAACATGGTCTGATTGCCCTCCACATCCTGCTGGGAGAAGATCTGAGACATGATGGCTTTACGGGCCACATTCTGGTAGAACAACTCCACCACAGTTTGAGGATTCAACACTAAAACAAAAGAGAAACAACACAGGGTTAACAATCAGCGTTCTCATTATCCGTCATACACTGTCTATACTGAGGCAATTCATTTATTTTACCTGATCTTCTGGATGTAGGAGTTGTGGAGTCGGACAGCTCCAAAACAGACAGGTGCTGAAGATCAGCATTTCTAAAGAGAGACAGATAACACATGAAATAAGTAAACACAGTAACAATTTTATAACTCAAAGATAAACCAAAAGAAACTGCAAGTCTATGTAGTATCTCTTCTAAAAGAAATATATATAATAAAATAAAGTTCTCCTCTCCCAAAACAAAGAAAAAAATCATATTGAAATACCAATGTCATTAAGGTAGTTTACATAAACACCAAAGTTGTGTTGTTTAGAACTGTTTATATCTCTCTTAATAGATAAAAAGCAAACTGGTTTTACACTAATATTTTGCAATCCAGCAACTGTAAGAATTAATGCTAATTTAACCAATCCCTTTATTGTAGCTCACATTTCTGTCTTGTTTTTGTAGTTTTAGTGGGAGAAAGCAACACTAGCTAAGCAAAATCAATAAAACTGAGCCTAAACAAACTGAAAAATTAGGGGACATTAACATGCCATATGAAGCAACAAGATTTCAACACCCACCATATCTTTTGGAAAGGTCAGAAAATTTTTTTCAGAACAATCTTGCACATCCTTTGTTTCTGTTCAAAAGTTTTAAACCCCTGTTTCTTAATGCACTGTGTTTTTGCACCCTTTATAATAGTTGTGTATGAGTCCATTAGTTGCACTCGTGTGAAAAGAAAGATCTCAAAATCATATGGTCACTATTTGTAAAGGGTTCAAACATGCAGGACATGCTGAAAAACAAAAGAATGTGTAAGACCTGAAGGACAAAAAAATAAAAAAAATAAAAAAAAACGGCTGTGCTGGTCAGTGTGACAACCAATGTTCCCTTCTAAGCTGTGCAAAAATTAGTTATTATACGCTATTTGATTGAAATGCAAAATAACTGCATTGCTCGGGCAAACCACTAAAGAGTTGGTGTCGCTTTAGATTAAGAATGCGGTGCAGTGAATGCGGTTTACAGGTTTCATAGAAAGAGAATGAGGTGTGCCAAATCATTCGCTGTAGAAATCAAATACATTAATGGTTGCAGATGAAATAGCTCAACACGAGAGCTAACACAACAAAATAGCGGATGATGGGCACAGAACGGTAACAAAACTCTGAGACAAGTACACCGTGTCTACTCTGGACGTGAGTGGTGCGGCCCAATGTGACAAAATAGGCCACTATAGAACCCATCATTAATCAGTGATCCATTTACACTGGATGCCGCGCCGCGACACGACAAATCCCCAGCTGTAAACTGATGCTCGTTCTATTGTATGACGTTCTGTCAAAAAATTCTAATTATTTGAAATGGTCGCTTACAGATCTGTTTAAATGCTTCAGTTTGTTTTTAACATTATATTATATTGTATTATATTATAAAACCTAATAAGTACTTCATGAAAAAGGGGAATTCATAAGCAATATCTGTTTCATTTTCATATATTATATTAATATTAAAAAATGAACTGTTCTGAATGAGATTTTATTTAAAAAAAAGTATTTCTTGGTAACAGCACTGTAAAAAAAAACTTTTTCTCAGGTAACTTAAAATGTGCATAATTTAGTTACATCAAGAGTCAAATCAAGTATAAATAGCACATTAAAGTTAAAAGTTACACACTTTTTTGTGTGCGTGCTGTACAGGTCTGGTATAAAGAATGTTTTTGCTCAGGTGGCCAAAATGTCCGCCCGACAAAGAAAAGTTTTGCTCAGCAAGAAAAATAAATTAGAGGGAACATTGGTGACAACCACCCACTGTGTTGGTACGGCAGAACACATTTTTGCACATATGATTTTTTAATTATTTTCTTTACATAGATATTTGGACAGAAATGAAGTAGAACACTTTGCTTACAAAATAAATAATTGGTTAACAGCCAAATGTTAAAAATAAGACATGTAAATAATTGGATTCAAACCAAAAAATAGAAATATGTAATAAAACACAAATTTTTATTTCGGCAAAAACATCCATTTACAGTCCTATCATTTCACTAAAAATGGATATCTGCAAACTGTAAAATGTATTCCACTGAATATGGAATCTTTTGTTTCTTATCTTCTATTTTCACATAGGGTTATAAAAGTTAATTTTTTTCCTTTTCTTAATTTTTATTCACAATTTTTGCATCCTTTACTATGTTTTTTTTTTTTTAAATGCTATAGACCAGATACCTTTTTATTTCCCAAAGTCTAAAAAGGAGGCTAATTAATAAAAAATAGCCAAATAAAAAATTGATGGCAGGAAAAGTACAAAGTCTAAAAGGGAGGCAAATTAATTAAAGATGGCCACAGATTAAGTTGTGGGGGTGAATTCTTAATATCTATTTTTTCTGATATCTACTTTTTCCACGTGATGTGCGGGGCTTCACAGTATAAAGCATTTCATAGATAATCACCAGTTTCACTTTCCCAGCAACATAACATCCATTATAAATGTCTTGCTCCTGCGTAAAAAACAATGAACTCTGACTATTTACAAAGTGTCGGTTGCTTTGGATTATTGGAAGAAAACATGAAAAGTAGCTCTGTCCTGCTCGTTTCCCACAGCCCTCTCAAAACACATAGCCTCATAACCTCATACATGATAAAACATTTATCTTTGTGAGGAATGTAATTAAACTTGCCTTAGTTCTGAAACTTCTATTGATTTCTAAGTTCTACCATATACACACATTTGCAATAAGAATCATGGCTTAAATATAAATTTTGAAGTTTTTTTTTTGGATTGGACTGGATGTCTGGACTCACAGTATGTCAAGTGGAACAGATGAGGACAGTGTCAGGCTCATCTGTTTAAGCAGGTGATAGGTGCACAGCAGATTAGAGCATCGAGGAATGAAGTCTTGCTGCAGCTGCAATAACTGAGCACTGCCTGGAACAAATACCTGCACACACGATCAATAAACAGAGCACAGAGGCTATAATTGTTAACAGAGCTTCTATATATATATATTATATATATATATATATATATATATATATATATAGAAAATTTATTTTTTCACTTAAATATTTTCAAAATTCTGTATTTAAACTGTTTTTCAGAATTATTTTTCAGTTAGGGGAACACCAGGTTTTTAAGTCACCGTGTTACATTTTCTTTTCTTTTTTTTTCATTTTATGTTTTTTCTGTACATTCATTTGAGTACAATAATATACCATATTTCAAGTTACATATAATGCTCAATGCAATGTCTTTTTTATAATATATAGACATATACAATTACCTAATGTGTTTCAAATATAAATTATACTCAAAATTTGTTAAATTGTATCAAAGTACATTTTTTCCTTAAAAAAAACAAAAACAAAACAAAAAGTAACTTTACATATCCAGGGTTAGAACATGTGTCCTAATTCATTTCCATCCAGAATTACCTCAAATGACTTTCATTATGTATGTAGGTATTAAACAGAGCATGTATATGTACACACACAGCATAAATTATATACATATATCCAGCTATACATGAATCATCTTCTACTTATTTATAGCAGCAAAATCAGACCTTCTTCCTGATACATATAACCCATTGCCTTCATTTTTCCAGAAACTCATCCTTCTTTAAATTAACATAAAAAGGTGATCCATCATATAAATATCTATGGTCACATCTATACAATTATCTAAAGTTGGTCTCTCTTGTTTGAACCATTTAGGTGTGATTGCTTGTTTACTGGCTGCCAAAAGCACACCCATTATGTATTTATTATCTACTGTTACTATATCTGGACATACTGTGTTACATTTTCAAGGCAATTCCAGAGATAATTTAGTTTTTGGATTTAGCCTTCGTTTTTGACAAAAACAATGGTGCACCATTCAGCTTCATTTAAAAAAAAAAAAAAAAAGCTAGATTTTAAGTAGATTCATTAAAAAGTTTGACTCCTAACCCTAAGGTTGTGGGTTCGAGTCTCTGGTCAGCAAATACCACGACTGAGGTGCCCTTGAGCAAGGCACCGAACCCCCAACTGCTCCCCCAACACAAAAGCATAAATACCACCCCACTGCTCCTGTTCACTGTTCACGTTCACTTTGGATAGGTTAAATGCAGAGCAAAAGCAGAGCACGAATTCTGAGTATGGGTCACCTTACTTGGCTGTATGTCACGTCACTTTTTTCACTATAGCAATTGTTCAGATTCTTCAAATCATTGCTAGCACATTATTAATATCCTGAAGTCTGAAGTAAATTCTGTTTTTGTCATAATTATCAACAATGTATTTTAAATAGAATGTGCTAATCTGTGCTTGCCACATATCCTAAATTCAAATGCACAGTTTTTGCTTTCAAATGTCCATTTTCTACATTAAAAGACCATTTTTTGATGTTCAAGTTTTAACGTCACAAACAAGCCTAACTGAGACATGTGCTAAGTATATGTGAGTGTGTCTACTTACATTATTTCCAATTCGCAGGTACAGCTGCTGCAGGATGAGCAGGTCTCTGCAGAGCAGAGTTCGGGTCATAGCGGTCTGACACACAGCTTGACCGATCAGACTAGCGGCCACACTGCTGCCGTAGAGCTGTGAGAGGCTAATGCGCACTCTCAGAGGCTGACCTGCAAAAAACACCACATCAGTGCTGATCAGGGCAAGAGTCCAAACCTGTATTTAAATAAACCAAGATATTGCCACAGATAAGAATGGTTTCAGAAAAATTACAATGATTTTTGGGCAAAGTACTCTTTTACACATCGCAGACAACATCATCATTCACCACAGAACACTTAAAAAGGTGTATATAAAGGTGTACCAGAGTGTCTGGAGTCGGTCTCTGCATCAGTCTCCAGGTCCAGTTCTCTCAGCAGCATGTTTATTGCAACAATGGGGTTATTGATGTCTTGCAGTTTGTTTGCAATGTCCTGAATCACATTCCCACTGAAAAAAATATTTCACTTTAGACATCAAACTGATCAGTTACTGGTGTGACTGCATTAAATCAGTAATTCAAGGGATACTGACTTGTCACTGGCCAGAAGACCCTCTAGTACTTTTTCTGACACTTTCTCTGGAGACAGCAGGTCCTCAAGGGCTTTCTCCATATCATAGGCCATGTCCTCCGGAAGAGACTCGTTCACCATGCGGAGACACTGAACGAGCTGCAGGATGTCATGGCTCATTTCTGAATCTAATAAAAGACCACCACTGATGACTGCTAATACCGGTTAAAAAAATAATAAAAATTATATATATATACCCTGAATGCACTGTAAATCGCTTTGGATAAAAGCGTCTGCTAAAAGCATTAATGTAAATGTAATACAACTCAAATATTCATGTCAACAGTGGCTGGTTGTTTTACTATGTGGGCAGATCATGGCATTAAAAAGTTTTTATAAAACAAGACTTTATAAAACAAGCAGCCTCTCAAGACATTGCCCTCTTACCCTCAGCAATTGGAGTCTCCTCTTCAGAAATCAGGTAATCATCCGAGGACAGGTAAAGATGGTCAATAGCAAAGCAGGGTAGTAGGAAAGACACAAAGCCCTAGGAAAGTAGAGTAAAAAGATTAGCCATCAACCGCTTTATCACCAAGGCTGATATTTGACATTTTTTGATTATTGTCATCAGCCCGTAGGTTTTTGGTCTGACTGGTGAGAGCTGAAAATGGGACTTTTATTTTGATGGTACTGATAACCACATCACAGCACATTACACCAGCTCATGACAGTTAATTCACTTAATCTTTTATTCTTTTTTCACTGTCAGGTCTAATAATAAGAAGGCACAGACTATAATAAAACATCTCATATCTGTTACTCAAAAAAATATGAATTTACTGCATTTAAACAATTCTTTGACTATCTACATTTACATTTAGTCATTTAGCAGATGCTTTTATGCAAAGCGACTTACAAATGAGGAGAACAGAAGCAATCAAACCAACAAAAGAGCAAAAATATGTAAGTGTTGTGACAAGTCATGGTTAATCTGACGCAGTACACATAGCAAGGTTTTTCCTTTTTAAATAATAAATAAAAAGAAAACAATTAGAAATGAAATAAAATAGAGTGCTAGTGTAAGAAGGTCAAGTGTAGATGGAAGAGATGTGTCTTTAGCTGTTTCTTGAAGATGGCTAAAGACTCCGCTGCTCAGATCAAGTTGGGCAGGGCATTCCACCAGCAGGAAACAGTTCTAATAAATCTATCTAATAAATATTGAATTCCACAAATATCCTAACACCTTAAAATTAGTTTATTCTGCATTTGTGTTCCAAGTTAATACTTAAATTAAAAAACTGTAATGATAGCAGCCTTTCTGCAGTACCAGGGTTGATCCGGTACCCACTGCTGCTTTCAAATGTTAACATATAACATGTGTGAGAGCTCTGTGAAGAGTGTAATGGGTTTCTATTTACAACACGTTTTTGCAGCGCTGAGCACTGTAACCAATCCATTGTGTCAGTACATGAATAGAACGAGGCATCAGTTAACCATCAGAGATTTCTGTATCCAGTGTAGAAAGAATTTCTGTTTATAATAAGTTTTGTCTGTAGTCATGTCACACACCACTCATAGGGCTGGGCAATATATCTCATGCGATTGTCACGCGCATCTCGTCAGTAAAGAAAAAACAAAGTAAATAGGGATCATTTTGATTTCATTTGACTTTTACATACACGGAAACACTTTTTGGACTTCAACTAAATGAAGTCTTCCAGCTGTGAGCCTGGGAGATGTTACCTTCTTAAGGATGCAGACCATGGCTGTGGCAGGGCTGATGTGCAGAGCGAGTGGTGTGGACAGCACATCCTGGTACTGCAGGCAGCAGGCGTAAAACTTGGACCAGAACTCCACCTGCAGCAGCCGGTAGTCCTCCTGACAGAACTCGTACTCTGTCACGCTGCCCTGAAGCTGAAAACAATGTTTAGTGGTAACACAGATGAAGAAATAAACACAGAGGGGAAAATAGCACCACCTTACCTCATTTTCCACTGTGACCGTGACCTCTTTCTTCAACTCCTCCCACGACAAGTCAGAATATCGCTCTGTGCCTCGTTTGTAGATCTGGACAAAAGGAATCAAATATTCTAAATAAACGTGACTTTTTAAGACCCACAGAAACCCTGATGTAACTTGCTGTGTTGTTGTGGAGGTGGTCAGAGGCATATGTGACATCACAATGTGGAAGCAGTAAAAAACAAGTTTTGGCTGCTGGATTTCAACAAATGTAGTGTTAATTTCGTTAAAGAACACTATGATGAAAAATGGTCATTGACCAACTTTTTTCCCCATGATGACTAATACGAGACGATGACGAGACGACAATAAGGTCAATAAACAATAACTCTGACTATATTAACATGCAATATCACTGACGATAAAAGTAAAGACTAAAATGCATTTTAAAAAATTTAAACTTTACAAAAATCTTTTTATCTTCGTCAAAAAAATATATATATATATTATCGCGGACTGCTGTACGTGCCCTTGCAATCTGGCAACCATGGGCACGTGCTTCATTGCGGATGTGCCGATGATGATCTGAAAACACTGACAAACAAGTAAGCGGAAGTTTAGCAACTTCCATATGATAATCTCAAATGAAAGTACAGTATCATTCAGCCAGTCTGTGTTCTGTCATGAGATCTCGACTATATTGTTTGTGATTATGGTTGCTAAATAAATGCGCTTACTAAACTGCTGTTGTTTTAAGAGAGAAACATTATCGCAATTTGGAATTACTATTAAGGATGTTGTTTCTTTTTACCAGTTTTCATAATGTTGACAGAGAGAGTGCATATTTAAGTCTTTGATATTAATTTAAATGATTAAATAGCCTGTAATAAATCAGTACACTAGATAAAATAAACCATGTGTATGAGTTCTCATTCTGTTGGTTCGTGCTTATTGGTGAAAGTGCAATAAATTTCTCAAATGACAACAATCATTATGATTTTTATTTTGAGAAAAAAATAACTCTTTATCAGTTCAACAATTGTACAGCATGACGAAAATGTGACTAAGGGTGTATTCACACCAGGAAAGACCGCTAGTTCACTTGCTTTGATCCGGACCAAATACTATGTTGATTTTTGTTTGTTTGGTGCGGTTCGCTTTCACACTGCCCTTTTTGCAAGTGAACCAAATATTGTAAACAAAACCACACGTGTGCTAAGGTCATCCATTCATTGGACAGAAATTCTCAAGCAGGGAAAATCAGGAAGTTCGAAAACAGGCTAATCACATGGAGATTTTTCGTAGTGCAATTGTTATTATTTTACTGATTTTCTGTTATTAGCTACAAACGCAATATGAAGACACTTATGAACATCAGATGAGACAATGTCATCTATAAGATGATGTAACAAGGATTTTGCGAAGACGAAGAGGTGCTGCAAGATGGTTCCGGTGGAGAAAGCATGCTCTTATGTGCGCCTACCATGGCATACTGACCATGGCACTGCGTAGAAGACGGATTAGATATATATATATAGATATATAGATATATATATATATATATATATATATATTATATATAAAAAAAAAAAACAGCGCGCATAGGAAAGCGATGGAATAATGGGGCCGTATGTTAAACGTTTTAGCATTCTAAAACGCTTAACGTACCTAAACACCGACCAGGGTTTATGTCAAACCTTGTAATAAACACTAACTACCATCAAAAAAAATGAGCCCTTATTCCACAGATAAAGTGAATAATATCACATTAAGCATTTTCTCGCCATAGAAGTCCATTATAAGGAAACAGCTTAACGTGGTTTAATGTAGCCTACCTTAACAACGACCGTGGAAAACCAAACATCTGTCAAATTTTACTTATAATAATCACTTGCTAGTGTCATAAGAACGAGCTCTTATTCAGCGTATGAAGTGAATAATATCTCGTTAAGTTAATATTAAGTTAATATAACTTTCTCCCCCACAGGTGTCCGTTATATGGAAACAGCTTATCGTGGATACAAAATGGTGTTTATTATGAGTTAAATCTGACAGAAGTTTGGTCTTCTCTGACAGAAGACAGAAGTTTGGTTTTCTCCAGACTGTTAACTCAAAAGGCGCAGTGCTTTCTATGGTTGAGTCGGATTGAGGTTGGATCATATTCACACCTTAAAAAAAACGTACCAGAGTTCGTTTGGAACCGAACTGAGACCACCTCTTCAGCTGGGTCTCTGTTCGGTTGTTTGGTGCGATTGCTGTATTCACACCTGCCAAAAAGATCCGCACCAAAGGGGGAAACAAACTAGAGTTCATTTCAATCGAACCAAACAAGACAGGTGTGAATACACCCTAAATTTTCACTGACTAAAACTAGACTAAAATGCTCAGACATTTACTCCCGGTTTCACAGACAAGGCTTAAAGCATATGATGCGATTTAAATTGTCCTTTCTCTTTGGAGTGTTACAAGCTCTTGGTGCATGAAGAAGATCTGTAAAGTTGCAAAGACTAAAGTCTCAAATCAAAAGATATATTCTTTATCAAAGTTAAGACTCTGCCACACGCCCCTAAAACAGCTCATTCAAACACACAATATTTGCATAATGCTGCCCAAATGTTGACATAAAGAAAGAAGGCGCTTTATTTGGCCTCCCGAAAGTAGATGCATTTAGGACTTTAAGATTACTTACAACAGAACAGCAACGCATTTTATGGACGACCATTTCGTGAACCTAGGAGAGGAGGTAATCTGGCACTTCTGAATCAGCTACTGAAAGCATGTTTTGTTATTAAAGTATTTGCTATTGACTGTTCAAATGCGGAGTTTTGCTGGTGTGTGTGTGTGAGAGAGAGAGAGAGAGAGACAGGGTCACACAGTGGAGTAAGCTGTCTTAACCGCCCATGGCTTGTGTACTGCAAACACATACGAGCTTCATCACTGTGTCTGTCACACCACTCTGTTCCCCTTTCGGGCTTGAACTGATGGTAAAACTAAGGACATTATTAATTGTCTTTACATTTATTTTGAAAGATGAAGCTCACGATTATGGAAAGGGGCGTTACATTTCCAACGAGTGCTTGTGTTGTTCGGCCAATCACAATGCAGTAGGTCAGTTGGCCAATCAGAGCAGACTGCGCTTGTCAGAAGGAGGGAACTTGTAGAAAACTATGTGTTTGAGAGAAGCAGGGCATAGAGGACCTACAATAATGTACAGTATTTGAAAAATAATGTGTTTTTTGAACATTAAAGCATGTCAACATATTCTATTTCACCAAATAATCTTTAAAAAAAAGCATCATATGACCCCTTTAAGCCTAGTCCCTGACTAAAATGTAAATCTGAGCTGTTTCAACTGAAAGAAACTTGCACTGATTGATCTTGAAATATGTCAGTGCCCTTGTTTTGTCTCAAGATGCACACCAGTAATGTTTTTTCTAAGGCATGTTTATAAAAAATACTTTAAAATCCTAATTGAACTATGGCCTAGTCCTGGCTCAAGCAAAGGAATACTGCTGGGAGGAATACTTATAAAAAATGGCTTCTGGGAAATGTAATTGAATAATCTATTGTGTATTATATTATATACTCATATTAAGAGTGAATTGAAGTATATTTAGATTTTTACCTGTAAAGCTTTAATGATGGCTGAGGCTGTGAAACGCAGAGGTGAAAAAAGTACATCAAGATATATTTCCTGTTAAAAGACAATAGTGTTTAAGACAACTCAAAATGACAGAATTTTTAAAAAACATCAGTTTCAGCATTGACATTAGAAGCAAACGCTCTTACCCGTGGGTCTTTGTCTTCACCAACGTGAACTTCCTCCTCTGGTGATGGCTGGACAAACACCTGGTTCCACGTGCCTGTTGTGTTGCTAAAGTTTTTAACATAAGTGGCAAATCAGGAAAAAACTGTAAATATTTATACATTAATACTGCACTGTCACCATTCTGTCTCAGAAATTATGAAAAAATGAATTAAAAAAAAAAAAAAAAGGCAAGCTGGGTAATCACAAAATACAGTTTTTAAATGATAATTGTTATTTATTGAAAAAAGTTAAATCTTATATCAACTGGGCCTGTGCGAAACTGTATTTGCCCCTGTAGTTACTAATTCCCAAATCTATTAAACTGCATTCATAATGAATTTTCAGCTAAACCAGATGCAATAAAACCCAATAACTGCCAAAAAGCTGTCACTGGGGTGTCCTTTTTTGTAACACTTTATAATACTTTTTTTATAATCATTAGCAAACATTATATACTGCTTAACAGATCATTAGCTAATATATTCATATACAGCTAGAAAAATGAGAATGTTCTTGTTAATGTTTACTAATGAACTTACTAAACATTACCTAAAATATGAATATTTAATGTAAATTGAAATGCTTACAACTGTCAGTAAACTTTTAGTTCATATGATCTTCATTTGTTGGTCTTTGTTTGTTGTGTAGACCTCTATTTACACATATTAACAAACAGTCTATTAAATATTTGTTTATGTTTTTGCAGTACTCAATCTAAAGTGGAATCTATTCATCATTTTTAAATGTTTATGAACATTTACTAATCATTAGTACCTTTATGAGCCGTCATTCTCAATGGCCTGTTACAAGGTTGAGTGAAAAAGTGTCCCGAAAGACCTGAATTTACCCTATTCACACATCTTTACTAATCATTCATTAATCATTTGTAAATGTTTACTAATCTTTTAGCATCTTTATGGGCATTGGACTTATGTAACAAGGTTGAGTGGCTGGTTTAGTTTAGCTAAACACTTGCTAAAGACATAACCGATTGTAATTTTGGTGTAAAAATGTTTTTATTGCCTCAACACTCACATTAGTATACTACGCTTCAGTATACCATTAAACAGGATAGCAATTCCTTGAATTACAAATAAACAGGGAAAAACAAATAATTTTTAACAGAAAAATAGAAAAACAATACAATATTAACAGATTGAACCGTGTTCCCTTATAATAATCCCTTTAACCAACCCTTAAACCTATCCATACCACCAAACCTGTCCCTAACCACCCTATCACACCTCAATAGCAGCAAAAGACAAGTGTTAATCATTTTAAACACAAAATCTTTGTAATCATTGCGGGTTGCAAAGCTAAATTACAAAGTTTATTAACAAAACTCTTATTGGACTCTTTGAATAGAAACCATATCCATGAGAGTTAATGATTTATCTCCAAATGGAAAAAAATTTGGCAAAGCTATTACCCGAAGGACAAAACTTCTGCAAATCTTAGCGAACCTTCCCAAGGACCGGCCGAAGGAACTGCATAGTTTATTTGCTAGTAAACTTTTGCTTTTTTGCTTTGTGTTCACTCAGGTTGCCTTTGTTTTATGTTGTATTTCGTTTACACAGAAAAACAGAATAAATCAGGATACGTTAAAGCCTTCAAAAAAAAGAGATGATACATGCGTTCACACAGGCATAAAGCTTCAAAAAAAACTCCACTGAGATGATACAGAACGGAACAGACATAAAGTGAAAGTTTGACGTGACATTCAGACAAGTATGGTGACCCCCTACTCAGAATTCGTGCTCTGCATTTAACCCATCCGAAGTGCACACAAAAAGCAGTGAACACAAAATCACACACCCGGAGCATGGGCAGCATTTATGTACATTGGGGGTTCGATGCCTTGCTCAAGGGCACCTAAGTTAAAAGGTGCAGAGAGAACTGTACAGCACTTCAGACTCGAAAAACCCTTAATTGTGAGTCCGATCTCTCTAACCATTAGGCCACAGTAGGATTTCATGCACTGATCTTTCAATAGTGAGTAAATTTTTGCAGGTCAGTGATATAAAAAGTGTACAAAATAACATCTGTAACAACAGTGTGTGAGTAAATTTTAGCAGGACAGTGATATAAAAAGTGTACAAAATAACATCTGTAACAACAGTGTGAAACTGAATGGCACACAGATATCTATTGGTATAATATGCGTCACATGACTAAACCATCAAAACACTTTTTTTGCAAAATCCACATTACAACACAAATAAAAACAACAACACAAAAAAACCACTTTCAAATATATCCACCAAAAAACCATTTCAAAAAGCTCAGTTTTCCTTGATAAAAATGACAACTCAGTGTGGACGGAAGGCCAAAACAGAGTGAAAAAGATGCATTTTCAAACAAAAACATATTAGTGTGGACAAAGCCTAAAGATGTGTTCACATTTGGCAGATTTGATTGGATTAAAGGGTTCATTTGATGCGATTTCATGTTTTCCTTTGTCTTTGGAGTGTTAAAAGCTGTTTTGCATACAGAAGATCCGTAAAGTGCAAAGATTAAAGTCTCAAACCTAAAGAGATATTCTTTATAGATGGTTTCAACTGCAACAACATAAACAAACACTGCAAATACTGCACATGCACGCTTTTGTGGCCCTATCTGATCTTCCAGTAGACTTCCAAATAGAATCAACAACAGCTAAGTAGTCCCTCTAGAGTAGATTATTTTTGATAACAAGCTAAATATGTTTGCTGCATAAATCAGACTTACAAAAAAATGCAAATTCATTCTCTGCCAGCAGGAGGTGCTTTAAAGCAGCGAGAAACAGCGGTTTCCCCAGTAACTGCTGTACACAAAGCAGCACTGAGCTCACAAATGCTGCTTTATTAGGCATATAACATGCAAGATAAAATGAAAATGACATCTTTCAGAAATACAGTGATATAAAAACACCCGCACCTCGTTTTGATTTTAAAACATGCAGTACTTGCTAGGACTGGTCCGAATACCATTTTTTGAGCTTCGAAGCTTCGGTAGTAATCAACAGAGAATATTCAATGCTTTGGAGGGAGAGGCTGATCATATTCTTCTCTCTTATAAAAGGCAGGAATCTCTGTGTGTCTGTCTGTTTGCATTTGTATTATGTCAAGAAGCGTTCATCCAATCGACTTCACACGTGGTGGGTGTGTTGCCGCGGACCCAAAGGAGTGCAGCATCGTATTTTGGTGCAATATGGACATGCAACAAGGGACCGGGAGCGGCGCGCCTCACGCAGGCAGGGCTTATATGCTCCGAGAACGAACACTGCACTAGTGATACAAAACACAAAGGTCTGTTACAAGCAATAATTTTAATATTATTATTAGGCTGGGCTACTGTATATTTTTTATGACTGCTATAATCTCAAGTATTTTCCAAGCAAATTAAGTGCATGTTTTTATCATGTGTATAATTATGATTAGCGGATCAAATCAGCTTGTTTTTTATACCAACAATATACTAAAGGCGTACTACTTACAGATCTCTGGTGATTTTTCAAACTTGATGTGCTGTTGTGGTAGGCCAGTTTCAAATCACATATCTGGCACACTACCTTTGTCTTGTCCTTAGTTAATTTAAAGTGCTGCCACACAGCTGAGGTTTTTGGCATTTTTGTCTTCTCTTCCAGATTAACTGAATCATGACGTTCACTCATGGGCGATTCATTAGCCACTTGTCCACCTGACGTGAAAAAAATAAATAAACAGAAGGCGACGACGGGTATAATATCAATAAGAGCAAATGTTTCCTCCACAAACCAAACTGTCTCAGACATTTTTTTATTTTTTATATTTAACGTAGCATAGCTGTTTTCTTGTCTGTTTGATCAAATAGCGCGCTTCCACTTATTTAGCCAGCTATGGAGAAACTGGTAGCCAGGCAACAGAGTGGCAACTTCACACACCTGCACTGTAACAGCATCGAGAATGTCTAACTGTGCTGAGAATAGTTTGTAATCGTGCTGCACCGTACCAGGCTCACGTGGAAATACAACTGTAACCACACCTGACAGTTCTTAAAACAGTTCGGCCCGATAGTAAAAAAAAAAACAAAAAAAAAAAAAAAAAAAAAAAAACCCGGCTATATTCAAGAGCAAATGAGAACCATTTTGCGGTGGATCACAGGTGTAAAGAAAAAATAATTCAAATCTCAAAATTGAAAATCGAATGCCAACCCACTGAAGGAATATTCAAATAATCGAATATTCTGGTCCAGCCCTAGTACTTGCTTCTAGGGCTGTACGATAATGGTTAAACTGATAATCACGATTATTTTGATTAAAATTATAATCACGATTATTAATAACGATTATTCTAAAAACTGCTAAAACCAGCCTAAACTTAGCTCGTTTAAGCTGGTCTCCCAGCCTGACCAGCTACGGAAGTGGTCAAAACCCCTCTAAAACCAGCCTTCTGACCAGCTTTGCAAAGATTAATACAAAACACAAACTAAAAGCAAATCAAAGAAATCCAATAACATTTCATGTGTCCTTTAACCAACCTCCACTGACTATACGCTGACTTCATTTAACCAACTATGATAATACAAAACTCATAGTTTCGGTTAGTGTTTTGTCATCTGTATTCACATTACATTTTCTAAGTGACAATTTGTTCGCAAATGGGAAAAAACACTCAGATCGCACAGTAAATTTGGTCAAAGATCGTTAATACACACTGACAACTAACATTGCCATACCATTTTCAACACGAAAACTGGAAAAAAAAACTTTAGAAACTCTAGAAATTTATTCCAACATTCCAATTTATGTACTGTTTTTGTCATAGTATAGGAACAGGTAGGAAAAGCGGCATCCTCAAACACAATAGATCCATTATTGAAACTCAGTGAAAGTTTGATCATGGCACATTTGGTAACACATTTGGCTTGTGAAAAAAAACACACATTGTCTATATCAGGGGTTTTCAACCTTTTAGGACATGTGCCCCCCCAAGTTTGTCTAATTACTTTATTAACAATAACATAAACGCCAATATCCATTAAAACTATTAAAGCACCGAACAATTTTTCTTTTGCTCTTGTTGATTAACATTATTTTAATAAGAAATGCATGGATCCATTATACTGATGTAAATTTGATATTTTCTTTATTGTTTACGTTCACTTAAAACAACCGACTGTGCTTACAAGCATACTTGTCAAGACAACCACTGGTATTCACCTGCTGTCTGAGAAGTCTACAGCTATTTGTTTGTGCACTTTACATGTGTGCGCGCGCGGTGCACATAGAAATGCTTTATCACAGCGCGTGAGTACCGCATTGAGATGTCTTGGGCTTAAATGGCTTAAAATTACTTTAGTGTTTAAACTGACAAGACTGAGAATGAAAAACTTTTTTGAGGAAGCAGCACTGGCCTGATTGTTAAGATAGTTTTTGGGGGCTAAGGTGACAGATGGAGGGCTGAAACCCACCTAAAAAGGGTTTAGAACCGCCCCTGGTATAGCGATCTTAATGTTGATCAAACATAAATATATAACCAGTTTACCTGATACAATGTTATGGCTGAGCGTGTTACTGAGATAACAACATGCCGACACGGCTAATCGTAAATCATCTAACACTGTAAGCGTGACTGATACTCCAGACTCTGCTCTAACTGTCTACAAGCAGTGGGAGTCAGATTGCCCCCTAGTGGATGGCTAAAGATATGCTAACTCATATTCATAAATCCTCAAGGGAATGTCACTGAATTAACTGATACTCGCGCCCCCCTTGACAGGTGCCGGCGCCCCACAGGTTGAAAACCCCTGGTCTATATTACACTTTCATGTAAGCAGAATATTGCTGTGGAGAGATCACTAAACTCGTATGTTTTCATATCATCATCAGTGCTTGTTCCGCCATCAGTGAGCACGCACAGGGTTGCCACATTGCACAAATTAAATAAAACACCGGGCACAAAGTGTATCCTTAAAGGAGAAAAGTTCTGTTTTGGGGCTTAAAGCTCTTCACATCCGGCAACCAAAAGCATGAACGCTAGTGAAGACTTGTTAGCAATGCAAGATAACTCAAATGCCAAATTAAAAACACGTTTCAGGATAAATAACAAGCCAGCCAATATCGTGATGATTATGTTTAATTAATCGAGAAAGGTGGATATCATTTTCGAGACTAAAATATGATTAATCATGCAACCCTACTTGCTCCTGTTTATTCAATGAAGCCTTTTGGAAAATGACCCATTTGGACTACAACACATATTTTCCAGGATTTGTGATATCACAATTATCAACGAATGGGACGAGACCTGGTTAAGCTGCACTAGAGAAGGCAAAAAGTGTTATCACAATGCTGGAGACACGCTAGCTTTCCCAAGGCAGACGAACTTAGAGTGGTTACAATCATCCAGGCTTAAATCACGCTCAAATTGATTTGATTCTGACGCAGTATTTACACTGAAGCTTGCAGCAGGTGGCTATGGTAAGGGGCATGACATTTCCCGACCAAGCGCCGAGTGCTGCCAACCACAACACACACTGGCCCAGCTAACCAATCACAGCACAGACTGGCCCAGCTAACCAATCACAGCGCATTTCGTATTTCAGAAGGCGGGCCTTCATTTGATACAGTAATTATTCGAGCCGTTCATGCCAGACTGGGGAGAAAGGTGTTGTAATAATTTGTAATAATGTAAAATATGTGAAAAATAATGTTTTTGAACAACCTAGTATGAGAACCTATTCTAGTACCACCCCAAAACAAAACCAAGACTTTGTAAAAGAGCATAATAGGACCCCTTTAACATGCCCCCACGTCTACGTCACTGTGTGGGAAGATTTGCATAACACCGCTCAAATGTCCACACAAAGAAAGAAGGCGTAACTTTTATTCTCGCTGTAGTATTGTTGCTGCCGCCATGTTGTGGAGATGCTGTGTGTTTCGTAGCGAAAGCCAAACTACTTTGTTTTGCCTTACAAAAGAGGACACAACTAGAAATCAGTGGTTAGGTTTTATTTACAACACTATTCCAGAAAAGTACAACCCAAATATGCGCATTTTAAGAGGAAAGTTTCCTGAACCTGGTAAGGGGTATAACATTTCCGTCACATGCTTGAGGTATTCGGCCAATCACAACGCACTGGATAGCTGGCCAATCAGAGCACACTGTGCTTTCAGAACGATAAGCTTTGTAAATAATTATGTGTTTCAGAAAGGCAGGGGCATAGAGGAGCAACAATAATATAGGATAATAAAATAATGTGTTTTTTTAACCTTAAACTGCGTAAACACACCAAATACACAACATAATATTCTTTTTAGCAACATCATATGACCCCTTTAAAACAAACTCTGAACTACAAGTGTGAACACACCATAAGTTAGTCTATGACAAAGCACTATAAATTCAGCTTTTTAACTGGAGGAAATTAATTCAATGATTTAAGAGATGAAAGTGTTCTGTGCTTCATCTTACTTTTGACTAATTTAATTTGGTCAATTTAATTTTGTAATTCTTGTTATAATTTACATTCTCAGTTTATATGTGATACAGATGATGTGTGTTTGAGGTGCAGATGAAGACTTCAGATACAATTTCTCCAGATACAGTTAAAAAAAAAAACTAAGCAATGGTGCATATATTAATAAAAAATAAAAAATAATCAAATAAAAAAAATATTATATAAAACTTAAACTAACCAATAAAACAAAAAAAAAAATTTTTAAAAAATACAAAAAAAAAAAAAAAAAAATATATATATATATATATATACACACACACACAAAAAAAAAACAAAAAAAAAAACAAAAAAATAAAAAACATGAAGTGCATTAAACATTACATTACTTTAAAAAGAAACAAACAAAAAAACCTTACGAACTGATCAAAATAAAATTGAGGTCTCAAAATCAACAGACTTTTAGGACATGCTCATTTTGTTATTCAAGTGTTGATGTGCTTGCCCCAGTAACTACTGCTTGCAGTAATAACTTACATGTTCTGTTTACTGTGTTTTGATAGAAGTATAACATTTAAGACAAGATTTGTATTTATAAGTTCATTTCTCCAGATGATCGGTTGCCAAATACAAACCTCAATAGTTTAAACTGTAATCAAACTGTATTACTTACTGCTCAAAACTGATGTACTTCGCAACAGTCTGGTTGTCATTATCCAGCCAAACAGCCCAAATATCAGTCGCAGTCAAGACAAAATCCACTAGTGTCTCCTGTTCCAAACAAACACACATAATTGTGAGTATACTTCCAGCAGTTATCACAAGAAATACTCCATGTTTACTGTGTTGATCTCTACCTGTGTTGAAAACAGTGTTGAGATGTGATCCAGGCTGTAGCGATTGTTCTCACTGGCCACCAGCTGAAGCACACAGAACTGACTGCGTTTGGGTACTGCGAGGTAGATGGCGAGACACAGGCCGATGGATGAGGAGAAGAAGAGACGGAGCTTATGAGCCTGTGCTGGAGAAGCCTTCACCTCCCCACGACCCGCGGGCATATAGTCCAACATATCAGTCACCAACAGACACATCTGATGCTAAAAGACAAATGATTAATGCGTTATTGTGAGTGGCATGCAATTTTAGAAATGTCATCTTGATTAAATGAATTTATATATGCATCATTCTCTCCTGGAGCCAAACTGACCTTTAATGACCACATGCGCAGCTTATGATCTTGACACAGCGCAAATATGAAAGTGTCATCCTCTAGCTGGTGGACAGCCAGACTGATGGCCAGGTCAGAAATGCTCTGATCTCCCCTGTGAATGGACGTTCTGTTTAAACCAAGTATTTGCTCTGTTCTAAAATTTTAATTTATGGAAAATAAATAAAATACCTGATGGCGGTGGGCATCCAGCCGGCCAACCGCTGCATCATTGAACTCTGTTTCAACTCCAAAACGGACACAGTCCCTTCATAACAGAAAGTGGAATCATTATTTTCTATAAACACAGATATCTGCACATTAAAACTTGAAGGGTTAGTTCAGTCAAACACAAAAAATCTGTCATCATTTACTATCACGTCATTCCAAACTCATAAGACTTCTAATCATCTTCAAAATGCGAATGAAAATATTAATAACATTCTCTCCGAATTTTTGTCTATCCAATGAAAACCACGCAACCAAAAGTTTCATGAAAAAGACCAAAAAGCCATTATAAATGTAATCAATATGAATTAAGTGGTTTATTTAAGTCTTCTGAAGAGACACAATCATTTTATATGATGAACAGGCTTTTATTCATATATAAATACTGATTAACACACAGAGCTCGTCAAATACAGTAAAAAGCTAAACCAAACAACTTGATCCCGCCCTCAAACACTGTAGCTTGTTCATGTGGTTAACATCATATCGAGAAAACGTAAAGGTTGTTTTATTTTCATTTCCGAAAGATCAGACTGCAAAAATCAGTGTTAAAAATAATTTGAGAATCGTTGAAAAATGAGGTGATATGCATAATTTGAGAAAACTAAAGTGTTTTTAGACCTTGCATGCATGTAAACCTATAGTAGGACGCTCCCAAAACAATATTAGGAACATTAAAAATGGCATAATAGTTAAGACTTTGACAAACGTGAATGCTTTTCACTGAATTTGCTAATTTTTTTTTTACTTTTTACAAATTATGTTCAGAAGACATACTAAATGAGTCTCATGGAATTTCAAACTATTGTTTACGTATATACCTTTTGTGTTCCACAGAAGAAAATCATATGAGTTTGGAACAACATGACACCGTGTCCATACCAATCACGCCTGCTGATGTGACTCGCCACAACAGCTTGAGGCTGTCTACAATGGAGACGTCACAGCAATGTTTCAAATTATTTTTCTTGAGGCTAGAATTATTTGAATCTTACAATTAATGCTTTTTTTTGCTGGAAGCAAACACACTGCTATGTCAGAAACAGAATAGGACATCTGTCAATTACTGTCAATGGTTCGGTGCTATGCGATGCAAGCAAAGTAGATAACTTCAGTAATTACAATGTTTCTCTTTGGATTCTAAAACTATGACCTTTACAAGCATATTTAAGACCGAGATATGCAAGACATTTTATACCTTGTATTTTAAAGGGGGGCTACAATGGTGTTTCATGTATTCAGAATTGTTCACAGTGTTAAAGAGATGGATTCTCATGCAAAACATGGACAAAGTTTAAAAAAATAATTTGAACGAATGATAGAGAATTTCTGTGCCGAAAATCTTACTTCCAGGTTGGTACAAGTTTCGGCTGGTTTTTTTTTTCCGATTGTGGATTTAATGACGTAGACAATGGTGGAACTCCTTATATGAGCAATTCTCTCGGAAAAGCACGCCCACGCACACGTCGACCAGAGGAGAACGAGACCGCGCTCATCAACGCGCTTCATCGGGAAATCCTCGGCAGCGCTGCATAGGATTTGTTCAAAAATGTCTCTAAATAAGTGTGTTTTTGATATGAGGGAAAGTTTACCGTGTTCAGCTTCCCAAAGAACCCAGTGTTACACGAACAGTGGATGCAGTTAGTTTTTCCGGGGCAGCAACGGAGTGTAGCAAGTGCGTTTGTGTGTTCTCATCATTTCAGTGACGAATGTTTTATAAACAAGGCCTCGGTCGACGCTGGATTTGCACATCATTTGGTATTAAACCATGGAGCGGTCCCAGGGATAAAAGACCCCATTCATGTAAGTACAACTGCATCATATTTCTGTCTTTTGTTGGAAATCAGCACATAAGTGAATATATGTTATTGGAAACAACACGAAACATCAGAATTATAGCTCCGCCCACGGCACGCCTCCAGGAGCTCGGCTTTTTCGGAGAGAATGGGAAAGCTGTATTTCTCTTTTATAAATATGATAAAACTTAAGACTTTTTGGAGATATGAAGGATGCAGTACTACTCTATAGGTACTCAAGATTAACATGAGATTAGGTGAAACTGTTGTGTATGTTATGTACCCTTTAAAAAATGGTTTTAAAACATTTTCAAACTTTAACGACCCACAGACTACCAATGTATATAGAGTAAGACAGACAGATAAAGAGGACCGTATAGACAAACCATCTTGATCATGAGCAGGCAACGTGACAACAGTAATGGCGCCTGATGGTGAGGCGAGAGCAAACAGTGCCTCCCCCTGATGACTGATCCATGCGGCTGATGTGGACGGAGCGGACGTCTGTGTTCCTTGTGCAAACGGGAGCACATAACTGTGGGCAGGTTCGTTTAAATTCAGCTTCCCAATGTCCGTGAAAATGGACTGCATTTGGAGTTCAGTCACCAGATCCTATAAAAGATGAATCTGTTAGACCACACAGAGTATAGATCATATAAAGAAGTAATATCATTACATTCCTCATCTGTCAAAATTCATACAAAAAAGTTTTAATATTTTATAATACAACTGTTACACATAGATTCTAGCTGCACCTGCAGGGGAAAAAAACCCATTTTGATTTAGCAGCAGTCAGGAACTGCCAACGAAAGGCAAAGGTCCAGACACTTACACTGCGGTACATGTGGGAGGGGTGCGGCAGCACCAGGCGATGAACTGACTGGCTGGTGACGATCAGAATAATGACGTTGTTAAAAGTCTCTTGTATACAAACTCCTCCGGGCAGCAAGAGGCAGTTTGGGATACGCAGGCGGACAGCATTATTCAGAAGATTGGTGTCCAACGACTGCTCAACAAACTGAACTGTGTCACCTGAGGTGGACCTAGAAAATAAAAGACATGCTGAAGCATATATACTCAAAGTCAACCAAACTTAACTCTCACAACAGAGGAACTCAGTGATTTTGGGAATGTATAAAATGTGTTTAATGTATAAATGATTTCATATTCATAAAATTACACCAATTTATTCAGAACATACCATTATATCACATCAGGGTAGAAAACATGCATATTGTATGAGATTACAACTGTGATTGCTGTGATAATAAAGTGTACATTACAGCATTCCATTTACATCTACTTCCACTGATATATATCAGATACAGTGCATTTTAGGATTTAAAGGGGCGTTTTTTTTCACAACATTTACCTTTATTCCACACTTCTCTGTCCCTTCTCTGCGAAAAGGGCTGATCATTTCCTTATTTTATGAAGCCCCTCCCTCAGAAATAGGCGATGGGCTCTGATTGGTTAGCTAGCCCAGTGTGTTGTGATTGGCTAAACCGCCTCTAGTGCTAAACGTCCCGCCCCTCACCTCAGAGGCATGTGCTCCGGTTGTATTGTAAACAATGGCGACGTTAATATCGCCAATTTATTGTAAATATCAGTCTGTCAGAGCCCGATTGAGAAGCAGAGGATATTATTGAAAAGGATCATGCAGAACCTGTGCAAGCATGTTTTTTGTTTGTTGTTGTCTAATACTTTTAGATACGCTGTTGTTTGTAAATGCTACTGCTTTTAATATACAGTTTTATCCTGATTAAAGCTTTAAAACTGTACGGCAACTGCACATGCTTCCATGTTTAATGCTTCTCATAGCTATGTGAAAATAAGTGCATAATTAGAACAGCTGATCTGAATGAGAGAGAGAGAGAGAGAGAGAGAGAGAGAGAGAAAGATGCAGACCAGGGGGACGTGAGGAACAGTATTAAGAACCAATGCTTTAGAACACTGATTTTGAAATTTGTGAATCCATTAGAATCGTAGGAACTTAGGAAGACAGAATCGTGATTTATATATGAATAGATTTTTACGTGCACCTCTAGTTTTCTCTTCCTCTTCTCTAAAGCAGCACAGCATGGCCTCGTCCCCTTTGGTAATTTTTACCAGGGGCAGGGTTAAACTGGGTTTGTGATGTCATTTTGTAGGCATTAAACTGCCAGAAATTTAAAAGACGATATCAGCTTCGTAAGTTTGCAGACACTGTTTATGCTCAAACAGCAATATTACACACTAACTAACATTAAAAAAGTGAAATCGCAATGAACCACCCCTTTAATACATCATTTAAATATGGTTGTCACTGCCAAAACTTTGCCATGTGTGCTTAGGAGCATGAAAAATTTAACTTTTATCCAAATTATGAATAAATTATATAAAAAATATATATAATATAGAACCAATTATACTGAAATTTTTACTGGAATTAGTACTGACTACTTAAACACTACATATGCAATGGTGTGAAAATGTTTATGCCCAGATTTCTTTAGTTTTTGTGCATATTTCAAAATAAATACTTTTAATAGATCTTAAATCAAATGCAAAGTGCAAAGCGCTCGCATCACTACAGAGTAAGCGCGCGAACACCGAGTTGATCCGTCTTTCGCTTCTCATATTTGAACAGACACATACACACAGAATTATGTCAATAGTACCCGTCTCAACGATCATTCTCGTAAACGCAGCCAGTTATGTTTTAAATTAATGTAAACAGCTGAGAAAGAAATCGGTTGTGTATCATTATACTGGATCCGTGCAGTGGTTTTAAAGGGACAGCGGACTATAAATACGTGCTGCTGAATATGTCACTAATATTAATCAAACAACAAAACAGCTATAACAAAGATTAATCTAAATTTAATTCATACAGTGAACACAATGCAGTGTTATTTTACACTTAATTACATTTCTGCACCTGAATACTACTGTTTATTTTATCTACCCTTGTAAAAAAAACTAACTGTTCACATGTCTTTAATCATGTTTGAACTTTCTCAGACTATAGTTTTTGCTGTATATGAAGAAGTACTTAAAGTGTATGGAAAGCAAAGTTACAATGATATAAAATGAGTGTCTTTTTTTTTTTTTGTATGTTCACACTGATGTTAAAATTACTTTTTCTGATTTGTGACATTACTTTTTATGTAACGCTAAAACACTGCTGGTAACTCTTTCAGAAGTTATAGTGATTCTTTCTTTTCCAAGAAAGAATGTGAAACAAATTGGTTATACAATTTTAATTTTTAAATATTTTAAAATATAATTGCAACTCATTTTACACACTTTAAGCAATATCGTATCGCATATCGAATATCGATTTTAACAAGGTATCGCATAACGCATTTTTCTTTAATATTGCACAGCCCTATGGCCTACCACAACAGCACATCAAGTTTGAAAAATTTAGTTCTGTTAGTACGCCTATAGTATATCACTGGTGTAAAAAAACAAGCTGCCTTTATCTGCTTATCAGTAATTTTGCACATGTTCTCAAATACTTGAGAATACAGCAGTCATAAAAAAAACGTACAGTAGCCCAGTCTAATAATAATTTGTCTATATTAAAAGTATTGCTTGTAACAGACGTGTGTTATGTATCACTAGTGCAGTGTCTGTTCTCAGAGCATATAAGCCCTGCCCACCTGAGGCGCACCGCTCCCGCCTCGCGCTGTTCTGTAGTTTATTAAAAGTTTATTAATTCTGAACGTGTTGCGTGTCCATATTGCACCAAAATGTGACACTGCACTCCCTTGAGTCTGCAGCAAAACACCCGCCACGCGTGAAGAATAAACGATTAACGATACAATAAAAAATAAAAAAGAAAAAAAAAAAACACACACACAAAAATACATAACAATATAATAAACAACAACATCTTCAGCACCTAACACAAAAACTTTGAATATTCAGTGTTGATCACTACCGAAGCTTCGAAGCTCAAAAAATGGTATTCAGACCAGCCCTAGTGACAGCGAATCATGCACCATGCACGACTACCCCCAAAGAGAAGCTGAATAGTATTCAAGTATAAGCTCTCACCAGTGGATGAATCTGTTGCTGGTGACTGAGAGGAGTTTTCCACTGTCCTCATATGAGAATCCACCTGCGCTGTCTGCATACTTTACACCGCCTGAGTGAACTGCAACACCTGCCAGACACAATGACACATACTTCAAACAACACACGTAATATAAACAGATAAACTTTGTCTGCAGAAAAAATGTACAGTGCAAGCATAATTATTAGGCACGTTGATATTCTGATCATAAAGTACATTTTATCATTTCCAAACCACATCAATCTTAATAACTACTTTTAATTTTGTATTTGATCATTTATAAGTGATATATAATTGTCCATGAAGGCTGGAAGTGAAAAACTCCTTATATTCATGTGTGCATAATTATTAGGCAGGTTTTCTTTTGCAGATAAAATGAGCCAAAAAAGAGATTTAGCTCAGACTAAAAGTAAAAAAGTATTACATGCCAAGAGTAGGATGCAATACTAATGCAATGCGAGAATTTGCAAAGTTAAACGGTTACTCCACCCCAAAATGAAAATTTAGTTATTAATCACGTCGTTCCAAACCCATAAAAGCTTTGTTCATCTTTGGAACACAATTTAAGATATTTTGGATGAAAACTGGGAGGCTTGTGACTGTCCCACTGACTGCCACGTAAGTTACACTGTCAAGGTCCAAGAAAGTTTGAAAAGACATCATCAGAATAGTCCATCCGCCATCAGTGGTTCAACCATAACATTATGAAGTGACGACAATACTTTTTGTACGCAAAGGAAATTAAAATAATGACTGAAAAAAAAAGTTTTGTCTTCATTGGGATTTTGCTCTGTTCTGATTGGGTTTAGGAAATGGAATAAAATAAATTCAATTGACCATCCTCTCAGGATTCATGGAATTAGTGTTATAAGTACCACAGGCACATCGCTTTTACATTTTTGTAGCATAAACACCATCAAACCAAAGAAAGCTTCGGATCTTTCAATGTTTTTCTATGGCGCTGAAACCTAAAGATGTCCGAGTTCTAGTCCCTTACAGCTTATACTCGAATGCCATTGGCTCATCTGCATTCGAGGGGAGGGGCTTACCGACAGGTCAATTATATTACTTATAAATGATCAAATACAAAATTCATAGTAGTTATTAAGATTGATGTGGTTTGGAATTGGTAAAATGTGCTTGGAACAAAAATGATCAGAATATCAACTTGCCTAATTATTATGCATGCACTGTATATACAAAATGCATGATTTACAGGACATCCAGATATGTAACGTTAATCCTAATACATCTTTTCATCTTTTCAATACCAAAACCCAGCTAAACAGGATTGGACCCCATAATTTCTTTGTCATTTTTATCACTTTAATTCACTTACTTCTATATGTGTGTTATTTCATAGCTTAGATTAATTCACAAAAAAATGTGGATAAGTCATAATATAGAGTTGATGCGGTCAAACTTTTGACTAGCAGTAATGTCATATGACTTCAAAAAACAAAAACATGATGTTGTTAAAACTATCTACAATGATATTAATAGCTCTGTTTCTCTTTCCAACGGCACTTCTCCAAGATTTTATGTTAGCAGAGGTATTAGACAGGGATGTCCCATTTCTCCCTTTTTGTTTTTACTTGCTGCAGAATTATCAAATCTATATGTAGTTAATTGCACTGGTATCACAGGAATTCAGATTGGAGAGGATGAATTAATCATAAGTCAATTGGCCGATGATACATGCATTTTTTTCAAGTAAATTCGATAATTCAAAGTCTAAATAATTTTTCCAAAGCCTCTGGATTAGTAGTTAATACTAAAAAAAGTGAAATAATGTTTATCCATGATTCTGATGTGACCTTGGTTGATGGAATTTTAGTAAAGGATGTTGTTAAATATCTTGGTACTTATATCTGTAAATCAGCCCAAGAAAGAATTAGATTCAGCCAAAAGTATATTCAGTTTGTGGTTACAAAGAGATTTTACAATTTATGCCAGAATTTTGTCATCTAAAGCCGAAAGTATTTCATGCTTTATTTGTCCCTAATAAGGTGGAACACATCAATAGAAAACCACTAGCCATATTCAAAGGGATTTTCTTACCCTAAACCAAATCTTTTAAAATAAACTGGTTAAAAAAAAATGGATTCCTAATATGATTTTCAAGAGATGTGGAAATTTACAGTTTTTGCTTTCATGTGATTTTAAGTCCACAAGGCTCCCTATGAAGCTTTCAAACTTCCACAAGCAAGCTTTAGACTCATGGAAGCTAATGGAAGTTGGAAATTTGTAATCAATAATCTTTAAACATAATTTCCCCTTCCCCTTGTTGATGGTAAAATTCCATCCCGTTCATTCTGTGGTTTCTGACAATAGGGAGCTAGAGGATGTCCTGGACTTTATTTGCATGATGGGAAAATTCCACATTCACAAAGTGTGATGCCTTAACATTAAACCTAATTTTACTTTAAAATATCTTTACATTTCCGTCACACCAAAAAATCACACAACAAAAAAAAAAAAAAAACTCCTATCCATTATTATAAAAAAAAAAATAAATAAAAATTATAAATAAATCCAATATAAAAAATATTTAATATAAATAAATTGTAACTTTTATGATTGTAAAATGATTGTATATTTATTTAATTACTTTTAATTGTTATTGTATCCCCCATATGTTTATGTTCTAATGTTTATCTGTTTCCTTCTGCTATTGTTAATAAAAAAAACATGAGCAATTTCTCTCTCTCTCTCTCTCTCTATATATATATATGTGTGTGTGTGTCTATGTATGTATGTATGTAAGTATATGTGTATTATTATATCCATACATATACACATATATCGTAACACAATATAAATATATAACAGCTATTCGACTTTTATATGATTGTTATACAGCGCCTCGCGTCACGTGCGAGCTGCCAGCACTACAGTCACAGTTTATTCATGCAGCCTATTTTAAAACACATCTGACTGAAAACGCCGCGTCTAAAAACAGTTTAAAATTAAAAGGCTTTACCCAGGTTCAGTGTAATCTGTCTGAATCGTAAAACAGACTCTCTTTCAAATCCGCAGATCTCTATGTAACTCCTCTCTAGCACACCCGCCATCTTCCCGCGTTGCACAGTGGGACTGAGCTCCGCGCTTCCGCTTTTCAAATACTTAAAGAGACAGTAACCTACAGTAGCTCTGCAAATCTGAATCAGTCAACAGGGTACAACCCCAACCCATTATGTTGAGAATTAAAAATAAATTTGATATGTGGTTCATGAGGGATTTGTTACTCAAAGATTATTTTGTCCAAAACCGAGGGATCTCGTTTAGTCATAAGTATTAGATATACCAAAATAGTTTCTTAAAAAATTGACTCAATTCAATTTCATATGTAAAAACAAGCCTCACTAATTAAATAGAAATATTTAATTTAATTAATATTATCAGGGAGGTGTGCCTGATTTGAATCGTTTGAACTGGATTAAACATTTTATTAAACATAAAGATAAGATATAATTTCTAATCTTTTTTTTTTTTTTTTTTTTTTTTGAAAAAGTTGGTAGCAAGGAGTTTATTTTGAAATATGACTCTGAGGTTAACATATTTCCCATTCAGTTATCCAATTTTCATAGATAGGCTCTTTTATGTTGGCTTTATACAAACAAAATTATTCCCCACACAAACAGCTATTGGATTAAAATTATAATGTTTTCACAATTGATAAATGGTGAAGGATATTTATTTACATATACTGAATTTTTAGAGACATTTGGTATCCCAATATCTCCACAAGATTATAGCATTGTATTTTATACAATACCAGCAGGTTTTTTTTTTTTTTTTTTTTTTTTTTGAGAATTTTGCAAGGCTCCAGTGAATCTTATAAGCAATCAAAGTTAAAAAAAAAAAAAAAAAATTAAATTAAATTAAAAAAAAAAACAACCTGCTGGTATTGTATAAAATACAATGCTTCAATACAAAGTGTTGAAGTGAATATTAAAGACAGCAAATGCCATAATACATTATTTAGATGTTTGATTAATTGCACTGCAACATTTCATAAATAATACATGATTTTGGGTAACACTTTAGAATAAGGTTCTATTAGTTAATGTTATTTAATGTATTAATTAACATGAACAAACAATGAACAATACATTTATTACTATATTTATTAATCTTTGTTAATGTTACTTAATGAAAATAAAGTTATTCATTGTTAGTTCATGCTAATTCACAGTGCATTAACTAATGTTAACAAGCACAGCTTTTGATTTGAATAATGCATTAGTAAATGTTGAAATTAGCATTAACTAAGATTAATAAATGCTGTAGAAGGATTGTTCTTGCTTAGTTCATGTTAACTAAAGTAGTTGACTAACATTAACTAATGGAACCTTATTCTAAAGTGTTACCTAATTTTGTGTAGGCTATTCTGTAAAATGGACACTGAAACTTTTATTTTTTATTGTATATATTAAAATATATTAAATGTTTATTTAATTAAGTTGAATGAAAATTAACATATAATATTACTTGTTAAGTTTATATGTACAAATGTAAGTGGTACATATAAACGCTGACATAAAGATTTATTTTGAAAACTTGCGAGGACTTTCAAGCCATAAAGTTATCAGAACTATAGGCATATAAACTCTTCCATTTTGTTTTAATTGGAGAAATATACAGTTTTCCTGTATTTTCTTTTTGTTTGTTTTTTCTTTTACTTTTTCCTCCTCTTTAATATTTGAACATCTTTTCTTAATTTTCTTTAATGTCTTTGTTATGAATGTTATCCCTAATGTTCATATATAATACCTGATGTTAAAAATGTTACTCACGTTTTATGATGTTACAGAATTTGTGAGTATATATGTGAAACATTTTGTATTTTCGAAATGTTACATGCATGTCTTTTTGGGAAATAAATATTTAATAATAATAATTTTAAAAGCATTCGCCCTGGTTCTTTTAATAAAATTTGTGCCAGAAGAAAATAATAGAATAAAATATGATTTTTGGGATTGCATCTTTAAATCAAAATACACAACTCGAACTGATTAAAGTGCAAAAGAACTAGAAAGAACAATACTAAAGAATCTGAACTTTTCCAACCGATATATATATTTTCAGGGCTGGCATGTTTTCGTCCAGATTAAAATGTAAAAATGTTTAAATATTTAAAAAAGAAATTAAAATTGAAATTATATATAAGCACATCCAAATCCATGAATGAAAACAGTAATGTTATTCAACAATAATAGAATTGCACATACTGTATTTATAGAAGCCATGGAATAAACTTTTTAAATCAGAAACTATGCTCATGTTGAGAAGCATGTCCAAGTATGGGGTTAGTTTCATATTACCAAATAAATGGAAAATTTATTGCACTGTTTGAGTGGATAGACATTCGTATTGGTGTCTGAAACCATAGTGGGCATTACCGAGTTTTCTCATTCAATCCCATAATGCACCACAGTAATGAGTGTACAACCAGTTTGCTCAACGATAGAGAATTCACATGTACTATAAGGCTAATGCTGAATGCTTTATGCTGAAAGTGTTATCTTTCTGTTATCTGAAAGTGTTGATCTACTGCCGTGTGTTTGTAAGCATTTCAGAATGGCAGCACAGCTGAAAGGTGTTTGTGCTTTTTGAATTAACATTTCCTTCAGCCTGGGCGTATTCATTTCACTTTTGGTGTGAAAGGGCTTTTAGCTTTGCCAAAAATATAATTATTTTTTACATTAAAAACAAACAAGCAAGCCCTGCTCAGATGAGAAAAAGTTAAACAAAACTAAAGTATTACATTACTTTTCATAACAGGTAACTAAGTAATGCAATAAGTTACTTTTTTATAGAGTGATGCAAAATTGTAATGCATTATTTTTAAAAGTAACATTCCCCCAAAACTGCTCATTACAGGCATAATTCACATTCATAGGGATTGATTATTATTAGTTTAAAGCCATTGCCTTCCTTTCTCTTCAATCCCCTGTACATTCACAGAATACGTGGACCCAGCACTCACTCTTTTGAAATAGTTTTTTGTTCATGTAAACTACCTGAATGACTGACTCATGATAACATACTCGTCTCCAACACCTTGTTATCTGCAAGACCAGAGAAAACAGGAAGCAGGGAAAAGAAACGAGGATGCCCAAATAAGAAATGAGAAGCAAAGTCTCATTCCCCTCATCTTAGTGAACTAGGTTGCAATCAGTGATGTTTTATCACAGAGAATTTCATCAACTATGACATTTGGTATTTTTTTTATCTGGCAAACCAACTTGTGCTTGCTCTGTATTTTCTGTATGTGATTTGAAGTTCCATGACATTAAAATTACCATGTTTCCAGCCCTATATTTTGAGATAAATTAAATGTCCTGTGATTTCGCTGTTTAATAATTTGATGATTGCATATAACCAAAGTGGTTGCCACTGTTGTTCATAAAAATTGAAAATATTTTTATCTTCAGCGCTGAACCAATGAATAATTTAAAAAAAAAACTGAAGAACAGAATAAACGGTACACTGTCAATTATTTCTTGTGTGGTGTAACTTCAGTTGTGAGTAGTGGTGATTTTCACTTGCATGGGCAACAATGCTTTCTTATAAAACAATTCAAAAAATATTAAGCATTTTGGCAGATGTACTTACCAGTAAATGGTAAATTAATAATAATTATCCTTCACACTCTATTTTTACAGAAGCTTTAAAACTTGTGTGTGGGGGGTGGGGGTCGCCTTTTTTATTTTTTTTAGTTGGTTTAAAATGCAGCACAGTGGTTTAAAAAATGAAAAGAAAATCTTATTAGCCCAATTCATCACTATGTTGGTTACCTGTACGATTCTATATCAGTTACAAAATGCTACTACTAGAAAAACTAAATGGTCTAGATTAACTGCAATCATGCTACAATCTGTCACACTCTTTAAGGTTGAACAACTCAAAATCTACATAAGAACTCCCCCAGCAGAGTCTGTTTTTTCTGAAGATGCCTTTGCTATCTGTCATAATCACAGAAACATTTAGATCTTTTCTGCCAGTGTAAAATTTGATGAAATTAGACAACTTTTGATTAACAGAACTTCTGATATAACACGCAAGTAGTGTTTTCCATTTTTGTGGATAACTGTTATAGGATCTCCAACTGATGACACTAGAGACACATCGGACACAAGATGGAAATGCAATCCAGTTAATATCAGTATATGAAAAACATGTATATGGCAGGTGCTAAGGGGTCATAGCGTATGTATTATGCTGCACATTTTTAGAACTAAAAACCTCAATGAAACAAAATAGACTTTTATTGTGCCACGTATTGAAATCTACTATATGAAGCCAAAAATTCAAAATGTAGTGTGTGAAGTTATCTTTAGATACAGGTTTTAAAACAACTTAGTCACTTGATAAAGGGTAAATAAAGGCAAAAAAAACAAATAAACATGTGATCAGTAATACTGATTTGTACCGTATGGAATGGACCTGTGGAATGTTGTCCAACCTTGTTATTAACATAATAAAACAAAAATAAACAGGCACTGAAAAACGAGTGTAAGAAAAGTAGTAGTATATTACCATAGGAATAAAATGAAGGTATATGGTGAGCTCCTCTGTTAATCTTCTCAAGCCAACATGAGACAGAGCGACACTCTTTTATCTACATGAAATCCCTACAAGTGTTACAAACAAAAAGACTTCTGTGATATTAAGTCCACCTGCCTTTGGAATGAATTTGTAAAGTTTTAGGAGTGTCTTCAGGCAGTATCAGTGACAGGTCACATGGGCAGGTCAACACTGTTATGGCGGGTTTTCCTGGAGGTACCATCGTAACGGGGAAGTGCTTTCTGCAGGCTTGACATGGCAGCCGTGCGCTCCACGTCAATGACCGCATAGAGCTCTGTCCTGCGGGTGGGTGTCTGGGGAAGCGGTGACGTGGGCGTCTTTGGGGTCTGAGGGTTGCTAGAGTTCTCCGTCTCGGTCTCCACTTCAATGTAGTTCAGTCTGTGAGACTCAAAACAGGGGCGGCGGAAATCGAAGTTAAAGAAGGTTGGTGTGGAGCGGTCCCGCCAGCGGGCCGACTCCACCTTGTTAGCGCTGAGGGGGGCGGTCACGTTCTCTGTGTTGATGTAGTAGTGAGTGGGGTCAGGGCTGTACTGCCGATGGTTGTGGAAACCATTGATGGGCTGCGACTGAAGCTCCACAACCTCTTCCCCGTCTTCATCTTCGCAGCCACCCTTCGGGTGCTCTCGCAGAGGAGGTAGGGCAGGGAGGTTCTCGTAGTCCAGCAAAGCCGTTCTTCTCTGGGCTGAGTTGTTGACGTTGGCATCAGGAGTGAGAGGGGGCGGCCGAACCCGGCGCCGAGAGACTGCCGAGAGCGAACCGTTGAAGTTCTCCGGAATGACTGAGACTCCAGGAGAGGTTTCCTCGGATCTACTGCTGTCAATCGTATCTATGCCACTTATGTTTTTAGGGTGTGAAATAACACTTCCATTTGAGTTCTGGGCTGTGTTACTTGCCCCTCCCTCTGCCCCAGACAAATTTGCCTCTTTCTGCCTCTGTCTCTGCACAGGAGTTGGGCCCAGCACAAAGCGAGCACCTTCAGGCTCCAGCTGCACTCGAGGGCCAGGATCAGGGGCCTCTTGAGGGATGGCTTCCTCTCCATCTGCTAATGAGACATTCAGTTCTGCAGGAACCTCTAAAACATTTGGGCTGTGCTGCTCCAGCAGACCAGTGGTGTTCACATATGTGTGACCCTGAGGAGACATAAGATATGCTTTAGTGACTATTACACTTAAATAGTGACATGCCATATATTTAGGGATGCTACTATATAGAATTTCAGGAACAATAATGATGACCAACAGCTCTTTCACACCAACATTCAAACCAAAAACACAAAAAAAAACACAAAAAAAAGTTCAAACGAAAAATATATAACATAACACATATCAAAAAAGTCTTTTAGAAGGGGGTCTGAGTTTGATTGCACTGGAACTGTGAGATTCATGTGTATGTGTTAGAGATGCACAAGGATTCAGGACTTGAGTCTGAAACGCTGAGTGAGGTGCTGGGAACATTTGTACTCTGCAGAAATTATGTGAAAACCACATGAATCCCCATCAATGTGAATGGGATTTGAGACTGATTACATTTTCACGTACCCTCACAGCCTCTTCCGCAGCTAGGAGAGGGTGCGTGGACTCCTCGCCCAATGATGGAAGGCACGTGCTCCCAACAGATGGATGCCGACTAGAGGGGTGAGAGGACGCATCCCCCAATGAGGGATACCGTAAGCTGCCATTTGGTAAAGTAGGGAGGAGGTTTCCAGGAGCTAAAGCAAAGAAAAAATATTCTCATTATTGTTTTACAACAATCATGCATTGAAATAACTATAAATCAAAGAAAATGCAAAACAATACCATTGTATACTTTACAATTTAGATTTTTTTTTTTATTTCTTCAATTTAGACAATTTTGAATGTTGCTGTAATAACTAGATTTTTACATTTACACTGAGAACTGGAATGTCGCAATGCAAAAAAAGACTAATGGTCTTAAAAATAGGCTTCATTTACTTTAAGAGAAATAAAATGTACTACTTTCTTTAAATTTTTGGAGTGGGAAATATTATCTCCAGATGTTTCATGAGATACTAGATACCTAGAAAGTTGCAGAAAAGTTCAGCTCAAAAAAACTAGTAGAAAAGGTAAAAAAAAAACAACAACAACAAAAAAACATTGCTACTTAAAATCTTGGCAAAACTGTGAAGAGATGTTATCTGTATTTATTACACTGCTCTGTGGAATATTCTGATTGGTCAGTCTTGAAATTCCGAGGAACGTTATCCCTCGATAACAACCAGTAAAAACTAATAACAGGCTCATCCGGGTAACTGAAGTCGGCACTGTACTCTTGCCAGGAAAATTTATTATTTTGTTTTGTGGAAGATTTGCATTTGTTTAGCTAATAAAATATTAAACTACAATTCAATATTATGTGTACAATTATTTATTTATGCCATCATGGTATTGCAGACTCGCTCTCTCATTTCATACAAACGCAACTGCTGCCATTTTGCGACAATTGTTTTGGACGCTGTAATGGATTGTAAGATATAATTAACAAATTGGTAAGATTTTAAAACATTTTTGTCTTAAATCAATATATTTTATCACCTAAATTATTTATGTGGTGAAAGGTTGTGTAATAAGTGGTTTGACTGCACCATTTCCCTTTAATGTCCTTCTAGTTTGAATTTGCAGCTGGCTCGCAACTGCTGTGTTCACAGAAGCTTTGCGTTCAAATAATTAAACTCAAATCAATATTTAGTGTCTAATTATTTCCCTATGTGGCAAGTAGCCGTGTAATAAGCGAGATAATATACATTCAGCCGGTTGTTATTGCAGAATAACTCCCTTCAGGGTGATACAAGACCCGTTCTCTTCGTGTCGGGGCCCTGATCACCCTGTCGGGGGTTATTCTGCGATAACAACCGGCTGCCTTACTTAACCTTCATCTTCATGCGGTGTGAGGGGAAGGTCTGGTTCAGCTCGTTCTAAGGTGTTTTATCAAAGCTTGATGTATGAATGAAGTGCAGACATACTGGTTGGTGTGTGCGGTGTGAGGGGAAGGTCTGGTTCAGCTTGTGCGAGGGTGGGCTCAAACACCGGCTCCTCCACTACGCTGATGCTGTTATTATGCATGATGTCCTGCAGCATGTTGAAGATCTCCTCGGCACGTGAACACTTGAAGGCAAATATCCCTGTAGAATGTCAACACAAAAGGTCAAAAAAACACTTGCTGCTCTACTCTAACGGATAAAATTACCAAAAGTGGACAATAACTATTGCAAATGGTGGCAAATAATAATAATAAAAATTATATATGTATATTTTTATATATATATAATATGTTATATATATATAATATATATATATGTTTTTGAAAGAAGTCTCTTCTGCTCATCAAGCCTGCATTTATTTGATCAAAAATACAGAAAAAACAGTAATATTGTGAAATATTATTACAACTTAAAATAATAGTTTTTTATTTGAATATACTTTAAAGAAAATAATTTATTCCTGTGAAGCAAAGCTGAATTTTCAGCATCATTACTCCAGCCTTCAGTGTCACATGTAACATCCAGTCTATCACATGATCATTTAGAAATCATTCTAATATTCTGATTTATTATGAGTGTTGGAAACAGTTCTGCTGTCTAATATATTTGATGAATAAAAGGTTAAAAAGAACTGCATTTATTCAAAATAAAAAAAAAATTTCTAATAATATATATTCTAATAATATATTTTCTTTACTATCACTTTTTATCAATTTAACACATCCTTGCTGAATAAAAGTATTGATTTATCTAAACGATTATCATGCACATCTAAAAAAAAATCGAAAGAAAGAAAAACATTACTGACCCCCAGATTACTGACCAGTATGTATATTGTTATTCTACAAAATATTTATATTTTAAAAACCATAGCTTTACTTTTTTTCCTTTTTTTTTTTTTTTTACAAAAAAAGATTCATCAAGTAGTATCCTAAAAATATTATATTATCACATGTTTTTTTTTCTGAAAAAATATTAAGCAGCAGA
The DNA here is from genome assembly GCF_018340385.1 of Cyprinus carpio. Taxonomy (NCBI): domain Eukaryota; kingdom Metazoa; phylum Chordata; class Actinopteri; order Cypriniformes; family Cyprinidae; genus Cyprinus; species Cyprinus carpio. The sequence goes on along the minus strand of NC_056596.1, from coordinate 18,912,806 downwards.
ACTGTTTCCAACTTAGAATGATTTCTAAAGGATCATGTGATAATGATCCTAAAAATTCAGCTTTGCATCACTGAAATAAATGATAATTTAAAGTATAATAAATTTAAAAACAATTATTTTAAATTGTAATAATATATCACAATATTACATTTTTTTTCTGTATTTTTGATCAAATAAATGCAGATGAGCAGAAGAAACTTCTTTCAAAAACATTAAAAATAGTAATGTTTCCAAACTTTTGACCTGTACTGTGTATATGTATATGTATATGTATATGTATATATATATATATATATATATATATATATATATATATATATATATATAAAAACAAAATTCTAGGTAATACACCTAATGATTGACAAACAAACACACAACACAAAACATGTAGCATAATTCTTATTCTTTTTTAGGGAAGCAAACGTTTGCTAATCCTGAAAGGCACTGCAATGTTGAAGCTAATTATTTGGAGCACATCAAGCCGGACTTACCTGTTTAAGCATGCAAAATCTCTCGAGCTCATCCTTATGAAAGCATGGGTTTAAATGTTAACAGTTATACATTAATAACTGTTCAAAGAGCTTGTGATCAGACCTTATTTGGGAAGTCTTCAAATTGCTGAATTTCTGACTGTAAATGTCTGTACCAATTATTCCCAAGTCTCACAAAATGCATTTCTTATAAACTTGTAATTATGCACATTCGAGTATGATCTGCGAGACTTTACCTTGACCTGTCTGGCAGCGACGGCCACTCTCAAATGAGAAGAGATTTGAATCATAGCCATAGCGACGCAGGCACAGGTAAGGCCACTTGACAGCATCACATTTCCGCGTGCGCAGGACCAGCTCATCCTCCATCAGCTCCATGATACCTGCTCCCAGCTCATTTCCATCATCATCCACATTCACCACCTGAACACATCAAACCAATCCAAACCCAACTCAATACAAATGAAGAACAACCGCCACAAACAAGATCATCACAATCTAATACATGCATGTGGAAAAATACTGACCTTAAATTTACTCTGGTGATTGTCAGGGATCGATTCTTTATCTGGACAGCTTAAACAGCTTCCCATGGCTTCTTCAGACCATTTGATACCTAGAGCATAAAGACAAAATTCAACACTGTTCAGCTGGCCTGAAGCACAATTCAAATTCTGCTGCTTTAACAATGTGCAAGCTGACATTCGCTGCAGTCATTGAGTGATTAAGCCTATTAGAATGCAGTTCACTACAGGAAATAGAAAACGAGAGAAGAAGGGAGCAAATGCATTATTTTAAATGTATTAAAAATAAAGGAGGTGCATTTTCATCCCAGAAAGCATTTGACAGCACAGTCTCAATTAATATGATCTCATTTTAGAAATATTACATTAGGTTTTTAGATGGTTGTACCACATTCTATTCCACAGCTTAACTAACCATGCCATGTCATGAAAAGGCTAAATTATGTTTATTTTAAGAAACTCTTAAGAGACATTGTCAAAAGGGTCTTTAAAAGGGCACTCTCTTCTTTAGGTCCTAATTTTCTATTTTCATACATTTACTTGATATTTTGACATCAAAGAGATAATTGTACTATAAAGAGATTCATTACTCATTAAAAGATTCTGCAGTGACAACTAGGATTGGTATAGTCTTAGCCTCAGACGTCACGGCCACAGACCCTTGGCTGAATGTCTGATGCATGCAGCACACAAAAGTGGAAACACTTCACGAGTTTCCAAGTCGTCATCGGATTGGTTGAATTATACAGGATTTCTGGGAGATGTGTGTGTCGCGTTTTTTAATGTTACGCCTGGAAACAAAGATGCCTTAGCGCCAAACCCCCTCACGAAATAAGAAAGCCGTCGTGTTTACAACTGTGATGACGAGCACTTATCAGGATCAACTAAACGCTGGATTCTCAAAAGTATGTAAAATATTAAAAGTTTGCGGCACAGTATCTTTAAAATACGTCCAAGAGTCTGTTATTGTGGCGACATTTCCATGCCCTGAAACATGCCGCTGAACGAAACGAACTGTGGTGGTTGTTTGACATGTCGGTCAAACAGCCTCATGGGTGGGCCTTGGCCAAAGAAAGCTGCCATGGATTACACAAGACTAGGATTGGTATGACCTTGGTATGAATATTGACCGTTATCGTCATGTACATTTGCTTAACTATGGTACTATGATCCAGTGTTTTCAGTGTCTCGGTTCACAGTAAATGCTTCTCCACATGATCTCTTCAAGTGCTGTACGTTGGGGTCGCTTACAACATGCATTTAAAAATGCAAAACAAGCTCCATCCTTTTTGCCTAATTTATAAAGGGAATTGTTTATATCCTATATCTGTAAACAAAAGATAAATTTTAAGATATCCCTGCAGTCTTCTGCCAAAATAAACACTTTATGGTTTAACATTTCAAAGCAAAGAAATTTTTATGGCCATAAGCATTAGTAAATACTGTGTAAAATAAAATAATTATTAATATTACTATGCTTCAAAAAGTAGTAGTAACTGCCTGCTGTCTAATGAAATAATGCAAATACACTTTTATAGCTAGTAAAAAACACTTATGGACAATACATTTCAAGTTACTGGCATGTGTGGAGCTTGTACAGCCTTCTTATTTATTTAGATTTTTTTTTTTACATATGCATCTAGCAAAAATAGTTTAAATTATAATAGAGCACCGAAAAAAAAAAAGTTTTCAATTCTTAAATGGTCATTTTGACTGATAATAATAGTGTAACACTGTAAAACCATTAAATTTTCTGAGGCAGTTACTGTATTGGGAAAATGTCATTCCTGTTGCAACCCTAGTGCTCTACTAGACCAGACAGTAATGTTGCATCACACAAGCATGAGCAACCAAGTTAATTACAATGCTTTATCTGTTATAGCTTGTTTGATATTACTTATTCTGTTATGCAAGCAAAGCAGTGGGCGTTAGCACTGAAGTCTTGAAAGAAGAGATATGTATGAACCTAAAAAGAAATGTCTAAAACAGAAGGCCAAAAACAAGGCAGAAAATGGGCAATTATTTCTTTCTCTTTTTTTTTTTCAATGTTAAATGCAATGCAATATATGACGCCTTTAAAAAGTGAAATTACAGTTCTTACCCAGATCCAGCCACCAGGGTTCCTGGTTCATTCCCCAGCCCAAAGCAAATAGTCATTTCTCTACATGCAGTAAGGGCTTACAGATGTGGTAGCTGCGTCTGAAGCAATCCTATAATGTTGGAAAAAAAACAAACAAAACAAAACAAATAACTTTTTATATGTCTAGCACTGGTTTCTGCGCAAAAAAAATGCAGTTGTTGGGTTTCTTGGTCAGTGTGTTGGTGTTTGTTGGAGCAGTGTGATGTTTTCCAACATTTTTAATCCAACTGCTTCCAACTATCAGCTTAAGAATGGACCCCTAAAACACATTACCTCATCATCAACACATACTACGTCTACCTGCTTCTCCATAATGTAAGACTTTTTGAAGGAAATAAATGAGAGGTGGTGCTTCAGAGGACACCTGTACCTGTATGATGCCTACAACTACATTTACATTTAGTCATTAAGCAGACGCTTTTATCCAAAGCGACTTACAAATGAGGACAATGGAAGGAAATCAAAATAAACAAAACAGCAATGATACGCAAGTGCTATAACAAGTCTCAGTTAGCTTAACACAGTACACGCAGCAAGTTCTTTTTTAAATTATACAATTCATAAAAAGAAAACAATAGAAAAAGAATACAGCAAGCCAGTGTTAGAGGCCTTTTTTTTGCAAATGAACTACAAATGTTTGACTGTACATGATGTCTACAAACATCCCACATTTCAAGGAAGAGGTGAGTAATCTTAATGGTTTGGAAAATTAAACATTTCTGGAATATTTTCATAAAGCAATCCTGCTCTCACACTCATGCGTTCCATGATGACAACTGATTATGAAAAAAAATATATAGAAAAATAAAAATATTTTAACAGCCTTTAAAAATCATCTCAAACTTCTATAAATTGTGGAAAACATGACACTGTAATTTTGATTACTGCCTTGTTCTTACAGATTAATCTTCACAATTGCAGTGCTTGATATATTTTTGAGTGAACAGACATAATTAATTACTGTCATTATTTTAGAAAGATTTAAAAATGAATGGTAGAAACTGGTGTGTATTTTCATTTTAGTCAGACCAAACTGTATCGTAAAAATAAAATGACCACCTATTTAACAGTCAATACAGTTATCCACACCACCCATATAGAAAAGGAAATAGTTCTATGTATAGTATGATTGCATTCCTGTAACTCAGACAGTACAGCATGCAATGACACAGTCATGGGTTTGATTCCCAGTCAATTCATGAACTAATCGAATGTATAACCTGAAAGCAATGTAAGTCATTTTGGATAACCAAATGCATAAATTAGTATTCACTTCAGTTTTATTTGGTTTTGAAAAAATTCATTTTATAAAAAAAAACAACCACCAAAAACCAAAAGCAAAAACACAAAAAACAATATACACACAAAAACTTTTAAGCATAATAATTTTATATATTTAATTAATAAAAAAAAAGTTTTGGGGAGTCAAACCAAATGACATTTTGCAACCTGAACTTTTTTTTCTTGCTTTGTCATAAAAATAGAATTACCTGATATTTTATTGACCCTGACACACAGGAATGAGGGGTCACAGGGGTCCTCTGTGTATGACATATTTTCCTGTTTGTGTTTTGCATGTTGGTCGCAACACTTAACTTTAACTAGGCGGACAAATATTTTTTTAATAGTAATAACTAGAAAAGTATACAGTTTACCTAACACGGGATGGTTTCAGTTGAGTACATTTAACTCAACACGACATCTAAACATTCATCAAATGACAACTCAATGTGAAAACAGAACAGAACAAATCCAAATTATTATTACCCAATCACATCAAAATAAACCAAAAAAAAAAAAAAAATTAACAAAGTTTGTTCTGGCACTTTTTTGTTGTTTATTTCACACAGCTGTTTAACTCTTAAATTCAAATGGATTAACGTAACCCAGCTAAAATATAACGTTGATAGGATTAGTTAGATAAACATATTCTTTTAAATAGATGAGGGGAAAAAATACTTACGACAAGCTTTTAATCAGTCAGGATGTATTTTTTTCATCGCTTAATATTCCACATATTATCACACGTTTATATGTTAACTTTCTGAAAAGTAAGAATCATTAGCTAAACTAGCACAGGTCCGCCCGAGCGCCAAAATAATCTAACCTCTTTCACTTAGTAGTCAAACATTACCTACATAAAGCACGTTTATCTGACCGCCGTAGCGCACTATAGTGTAAAGTAAAAGCTCACAATAAACAGTAAATTCGGAGTTAAGGCTATTTGCTAGTTTATTTTGTTGCTATCTAGGGCCGCTGCAGACTAGTGTGTGCTAGCATTAGCATTTAGCTAGGGGACCCTGCGCATGCGCGTAGTCATTTTACGTGGGTTACGTTCGGTGAGTGCTGGAGGCTCTGCTGCGCAGAATGGGTGGTCCGAAGCGGCCCAGAAACTAAAGTTGCAGCACGTAATACAATTCTTCAGAGAAATCACTGACATCAGATCTTCCGGACACAGAGCTGTACCTGGCATTATTGGCTGTTTCTTGAACTATGGGCAGTTTAGGTCCTGTGGACTTTTAGATAATAAACTCACGTAAAACACTTTATTTTTTTACTGTCACTAGTTTAAAATAATTTAATATAAATATACTAAATACACACAATAAGGAGATATTTTGTATTATAGCTCTACTGTAAATTATACACAATAAAAATATAAGTGAAACATGTATGTGATATGTGATACAAAATGTATTCGAAATGTACAACAAATTATTTTACCACTGAAACCACATATATGCAAGAATCAGCTTTTTTTATGGAGATGTTCTGGATCTGATTTATGCAAATTACTAACCAAGTGCATATTTATCCAAATTCATTAACATTACAAAAAGGGTTAAGACTGTCTGTAGGGGTACTTTCATTTTTTTTTTTTTTTTTTTTTTTTGATGGATCTAGCTACAAACACGATCCTTCCATGCACTTACTTTGTAGTCTTCCACCTGTGTTCCATGTTCTGAATCTTTAATTTTAACCTTCTTTATCCAAAATGGGGCAACAAAATATATAATGCTAGAGAAGACTGCTATCCATAGTGCCTGTTAATGCATTAACAAATATGCATCTGGCTAAAGGAAATGTGAATTCACGCCCTAATAATGGAGGGTGCAACATGACTGCGCTGTTCAGGTAATCATCAAAAGAACAAGATACAGATGAAACTTTTTATTGAGGGTGTTCTGGCTCTATTGAATTGTTGAATGGTCACAGATTCTGTGCCGGTCTGTTTAAACATGCTATAATGCAGCATCTTATTAAAAATCCCTAATTTGGATTCTTCAGTTTGGTCTAATTTTAGGCAGATTTCAAAACTGCCATTCTTATCAAAAGTTCTGGAGAAAGTAGTTTCCACCCAATTACAGATATTTTTAGAGAAAAAATTAAGTGTTTTTTTCCAATCAGGTTTTAAAGAAAGAAAAAAACAGTACAGATTCAGCACTTTTAAAAGTTAATAATGATATTTTATTAACTGTTGATTTTGGAGCTTCTACAATCAGTATTATTAGTTCTTAAAGCAGCATTTGATACCATAGATCACAGTTTCTTTGTTTCTCATCTTAAGCACTATGTCAGAATTTGAGGAGTAGGCTTCAGTGGTTTAAGACTTATTTGTCAAAGGGATGTTATGCAGTTAATGTTGCTGAATTTTTACCAACCTCAGCTCCTCTTTCCTGTGGGTTTTTTCCCCCTATATATACTCCCGCTTTCATTGTTATGCAGATGATACAGACTTATCTGCCATTGCAACAGAATAACAAGAATGCAAGAAGGAACTCCACTTTTAGTCTAAATGATATAGAAAGCTGTCTTCTTCTGTTCCCTCTGCTGTGATAAGGGTGATGCAACAGGACTTCATCACCCTGATCACATCAGAGGCTTGGGCCCAGGATATTGTTCGCCAGAACCCAGGACTGGGTCCCAATCCACCAGATAGTTGTTCTTTCTATGGACAATAAGCACAACAGGTTTAAGATGTGATGTATGGAAGGTGGAATGAACATGCATTTACCTGGGCAGTAGGAGGTCATAAGAAACTGGACAGAATTTGGAGGATCTTGATGCTACCAAGCAGTGGGCCAGTTTCTGAGACTCAACCCTAAGAGGAAGGTCCATGGCCAGACTCTCTGTACTGGATGGAGTGGTGGTCCCAGTCTGCGGCGTCGGTTAGCCTATCCCTGTTGCTGTTGGGACGCTGTCAGTAAGGTGGCCTGGGCTCTGGCTTGACAATACCTTTGAACTAATCAAGCTATATCACAGACCTCAGGCTTTTGCTCATAAAACAGAGGGGGAGGAAATCAAAACTGACATTCAAAGGGAATCATATCAATAGAAGTGTGGTACAGGGTATTATGGGCTCTGCAACTCTGCCCACACAGGAAGTCTTATTGGTGATTAAACATCTAAGAGTTTTCTCAATTTACGAATTAACCTTATCCATCTGGCCATTCAACAAAGGGTTGAAGACAGGGGATGTTGAGAAGATTATATTACCCATCAAATTGTGGTAAATTGATGTTTGGTCGCCGCAAGACAATGTCTTCACTCCTCAAGTGCCTCAGTACTTCCCGGTTCCTAATATCATAATTTCTTTCTGGGAGGCAAAGTCTGCGTGAGAAGAAGTGTGCAGGTGTTTATTGTTTATTAAGTTTATTGTCCTTTTCAGACCTTTGAGACCAGATACAGTTAGGTCCAACTCCTATGTATACGTATTCCTGATTATCAGAGATGTTAATAATAACCATAATCACCTCAGACAAAAGACTTGTGAGAGTTCATTTCACATTATGGACCGCCAGAACAGCCGGTCATGGATAATGACACATTGTTTGTTTCCCAGGCGATTAAAAATTCCTGCAGAAAAAAAAAAATTCTTTCTAATCCATACATCTATCCACCAATAGACTGGCAGAACATGAGGTGAAAATCTTGAAGTATTCACTGAAGGCATCTAAAGGGTTGAAGACTGCTCAAATAAATGGTAACCTTCAATATTATTCCAATACTAGAATGCATTTTTCAGTATTTACTGCCACACTGAAAATCTGAGACAAATCAGGAAGGTTGTTATACATCTGGAAGCTGTTTGAAGGGACAGTGGCACTGTGAGGGAGACATTTGTTTTTTTTCAAAAGGAGGAGGCCCAATTGTTGAGTCAAAATGGACTGCAAGAAAGCACCCAATTCTCTGGACAGCCAAGGGGAGGATTGTGCCCTGCAAGTGGAAGATGTCCCAACACAAGGCATAAGAAACAACTCATTTTTTTCTCCATATGATTTTCCATATGATCGCGGTGACCAGGCGTTTATCCAGCAGTGTGACCCTCACCCTTCTTATTGGTGAGCATACAGTATATAGAGATAGTGATTGGAATTCTGGCCCTTCTTAGGGAGCCAGATCATTTGGCTCAGCTAAGCAATAAGTACTGGCATGCACCTTCGGCTCTCCACTGGCTCTTCATTTATACCACTGCTGGCTTTTATTAAAGGTTGCAGCTTCCTTTATATGTAATCTTGTATGTGTACATTTTGTGCTGATACTCTGCCTGCACATTTATCTGGTGCTTGTTGCTTTGCCCATTTCCTAAAATTCAACTCACCTAGCCTCACTCTTTGACTATCTGTTTATAATCAAAGTATAATCTGTTTGTTTATTATAGCAATCTTAGATTGCTTTCTGGTTATTGTTCCTTACCTGGTTCTGCTCTGCCCCTAATGTTCTCTGGTCAAGCACTGTACTGATCATCTACTGGCTCTGCCCTAGACGATTCACTATCCATTTCTCCTATTTTTAATTATTTTTTAATTGAAACTGACTGGCACAAATATTAGGATCAGTTCTCTAGGAGCAAAGTGTGCATTTGGAAAAATATATATTAGAGGCAAATTTCTGAAATTCCAGATGTTAATAAGAAAAAATGATGAGGACATTGAAGATCTCGATGAAGTTGTTTATTAACACCCTAAGTTCAAATGTTTTACACAGTTACAGTTTACTACCCTTAATGTAAATGAAGTTGCTCCTGTCTTAACAGCTGTGGTCTGTATGTTAATGATTCTCAGTGTCCCACACCCATTCCCTTTCTTCAATTGGTCAGTCAGTCACCTTTATTTGTACAGCGCTTTATGCAATACTGATTGTGTCAAAGCATCCTAACAGTGTCAAATAGGAAAATAGTAAATCAACGATGCAAGAAGACAATAACAAAGGGTCATTATTTCCAGCTAATTTCAGTTAATTGATGATTCAGTGACGTCAACATCCAATTCAGCTCTCTTCCAATAGTGTCTGTGCAATCAGTCAAGCGTCCCCAACTAAGCAAGCCAAAAACAACAGCGACAAGGAACCAAAACTCCATCAGTGACAGAAATGGAGAAAAAACCTTGGGAGAAACCAGGCTCAGTCGGGGGGCCAGTTCTCCTCTGGCCAGACAACACCAGCATGGTGTGGTTTAATTCCAGACTGCAACACAGGTCAGACTGTACAGAGGACTTGTCTGGTTCCCGTAGTCTTGTGCCGATGGTCGTCCTGGTCTCCGCCAGGGGGCAAGGAAGTCGACCGGAAGTTGAAGTCGGCCGCGTGCCGCCATCTTGTAGCAGAACTTCACCTGCTGTTAGCATCCCATTGACTCCCATTCATTTCTGCGTCACTTTGACAGCGAATAACTTTACATCTGGGCGTTTAAAGACTCCATTTGTCCATTATTTATGTACAATGTATAAAGGGCTCCATTACCTTCTATGTCTGTAGTTCCAGTTTTTTGTAAAAATAGGCTAACGATTGCGTCATAACCACTCGACTCTCCGCATGTAGAGAAATTACCGTACAGACAGGAGGAGAAGCTCGCAGGCAAATCGGGGAGACGTCAAGAGATATGGCGTACTGGCGTTACATTTTAAAATACTATACAAAATAATTAATCAGAATACTTACTCCTGCTCACTTACGCCAAAGAACTCCCCGCTCAAGCTCGCCGTCTCTGCAAGATTAACGATGGCAGTTGGCACGACAGCTACTAGAAGATTTACATCTGTCAGCTGGTCATCAAGCTTAGTTTGAGTCTGCGCGTCAGAAACGGAAGTTCTAAAAATCGCTAAAAACGGGCTTCACTTACCACAATATCTATATTTGGACTGTATCTGGGTGGCTACGTCCGCTGACATTCAGGGCTGTAGAGATCGTCCCTAGGTGCTGATCCACTATCTTATCTATATTTGGACTGTATCTGGGTGGCTACGGTGACATCTGATCTCAATACAGACTGGATCCATATGGTTATGGTGACCTCGGAATAATAATGAAAGAGACCAATATTAGCGTAGATGCCATTCTTCTTATGATGTAGCAAATACATTGGGTGTTATGTGAAGTGTTCCTGCTTCCGGTTGACCTATAATGCAACCTAAAAATCCTTTAACGGATTTGAATTATAGAAATGTGATAGTGTGTTGTGTAAGCCAGGTTAAAGAGATGGGGCTTTAATCTAGATTTAAACTGACAGAGTGAATCTGCCTCCCGAACAACACTACATCGATTGTTCCAGAGTCTGTGTGCTAAATAGGAAGAGGATCTGCTGCCCGAAGTTGATTTTGATATTCAAGGTATTATCAAATGGCCAGAGTTCATACTTCCTTGATTCTAGTAAGAAAGCATAGGTCATAATTTAGATATATTTTTAAGATGGAAAATGCAGTTTTACAAATGCTAGAAACGTGGTTTTCAAAGGAAAGATTGCTATCAAATAGCACAACTAGGTTCCTAACTGATGACAATGAATCGACAGAGCAGCCATCAAATCTTAGACAGTGTTGTAGGTTATTACATGTGGAGGTTTTGGTCCAATAATTAAAACCTCATTTATTTTTTTTCAGAATTTAGCAATAGGAAATTACTAGTCATCCAGTTTTGTTTTTTTCAACTATGCATTCTGGTAGTTTTGCAAATTTGTATGTTTCATCAGGCCATAAGGAAATATAGAGCTGAGTATCATCAGCATAACAGTGAAAGCTAACACCATGTTTCTTGATGATATCGCCCAAGAGTAACATGTAAAGTGTGAAAAGGAAAGTACTGAGCCTTGTGGTACTCCATACTGCAATTGTGAACGATATGATACCTCATCATTCACTGCCACGAATTGATGACGGTCAGATAAGTAATATTTGAACCATGACAATGCAATTCCACTAATGCAAACATATTTTTGAAGTCTACTCAAAAGAATGTTGTGGTCGATAGTGTCAAACGCAGCACTAAGATCCAGTAGCACTAATAGAGAAATACAAACATAATCAGATAATAAGAGCATTGGTCACCATTTGCTCATGATGCGATCATCCTAAATGTTGCTACTGCAAATGAGTCATAAGCAGTAGCGCACAGTAGAGCACAATAGAGCACAATAGAGCATGGAAACAATTGCACCAGTTGTCCTTGTTACTGAAATTGATTTCTTTACAATTGGTTCAAAATAACTAATTACAGATTATTTTTTCCCCCCCTGAAATATAAATGTCTGAAATAAACATATTTTTTGTCTCAATTTTTTTTACAGTAGAGGAATAAACATCTTTTTGGTCAAAGTTTACCATTTTTAATTTGATTTATATGATTTTGTTAATAACAATGAAAAGGTGTAAAAACGTGAAAACAATGAAAAATTTTGAATAGTGCTATTTATTAAATAAATCCTGCAACAAAAATAAAATAAACACCTTGGCCCACATACCAACAGGCACTTTTCAGAGGGTCTGGTAAAAGTCCTGGTCTTGGATAATCTATAATTTGTTTCTGCTTTGGTTTGAACAATATGAGTGTGTTCGGCTGTTACGCTTTAAAAAAAAATGAGATGAGTGTGTTCGGCTGTTACAACTAAAATAAAAAAAAAAAAAAAAAAAATATAAAAAAAAAACAATAAAAGTTACAACTACAATAATAATAATAATAAGTATAATATAAAAACTATATAATAATAATAATAAAAATAAACAACAACAACGTTTTGATGACAAGATACTGATTTAATTCCATTTGTTTATTTTTTCAATAGTTCCAAAGTACATTATCTGTGAACATTTCAACAAAAACATTTAGGTCTAAAATTTATAAAAACCTCCGTAGATCGATCTCTATGTCATAATGCAATTTATGAACATTTTGTCAAAAACTTGTGGGCATTTTTTAACTTTTCTTAAAGAATGTATAAAATGGTACCGAAATTTTTAAGGTTCTACAGTACAACAGAACATGCACCCCTGTCACACTGACGGTATGGAGCATCCACACCCATAATCCACCGCGGCGCTGCTCTGTGAGTCACGTGACCCCGACATTAAAGCGGAAATGACAGTTAGCGCTTCACAGTCTCACGGCAGATAGAAGGTAGAGATCAAAACATTTTTTTGTGTGTGTGTTATTATAAACAGAAAACCGGTTAAATCACACATAAGCCTATTCGCTTTTATTAAGCGTTCTTCTCGACGATTTCAACTCTAGTGTGACTTTTGATCTAATAATGATGTACTGCTAGTCAAACATCGTCACTATCTCACCCATTATGCGAAATTAAACTTAAAATGATCAATGATTATACATCCTTAATAACTGCAGAAATGATCTCCCGTTGAGTGTTTCTGATGTCTAATTCTGAGGCGAAAATAAATGCAATGTTGTGATCAGCTGACCCTGCTGTATACCGTCGCTTTAATGACTTATTATTGCTATTTGTTTGTGTCTGCTCATCAAACCAGTTACTGGCCTGTGAAGCTATCAGACTGGGATATTCACATATTTCATTATGACACATTTTTATAAAGCATTATGGGATTACTCATCATTTTTCTTGTGATCCTTTCACAGTTTGTGTAAAATCTTCCTGCATTGAACTGTAATATGTGTCTGTGCTTCGTTTTTTTAATGGGTTTTAATGCTAGATGGAGATCTGTGGTTTATTATCCTCTGATTATAATCTACAGTGGCTGATTAAATATGAATGTTAATGAAGTTGATCATGCATTTCAGGGCTGTGATGTGATGTGATGTGATGATGGCAGCTGCCAGTGTGTCTCAGTCTGCCAGCGGTCAGGCCCCAGAGAAATCACAGTTGACCTTGAAAGGTAAGAAAAGCAGCCCTTTTTGATCCAGACCCATCAAGCATCAGCACCGTGCACTGTGATAGATTAATCTTGAATTGATGTGATTTAAAAGCTCATCTGACGCATCAGCTTGCAGCCTCAGTCCTGCGTGTGTTTTTGCACTGCGCCGTATGTCCTCTAGAGGGTGGTGTGTGCTGAATAATAACTTCAGAACTGCAAGCTGCTAGATCAGCTGATGTTCGTGTCAGGACACATTCACTCACATTTCCTGTTTGACAAAATCATAAATTTTTCCTGCCACCTTTACTCTTTGATCTTGGAATCATAGTCTTTGCGACTTATTTAATGCTTGTAATATAAATACCTTATCCACTCTACATAACTGTCTTGCCAACAGTAAGATGTCTTACTGTATTTTCTCCTCCCGAAAAAAGTAATTTAATGAAGTAAGCAGTGTGTGCTGTGTTGTCATAACATTATTGCGATGTTATCAGGGCTGGCCCCGCATGATAAGCCACATAAATGGTGCATTTCTGATGCACTTTGAATCAAAAATCGCAATTGAAAAAAAAAAAAGTTCTTGAGATTCATTATCTTTGATAACATGTACAAACATTACTACAAACTTGACCACCACGGTCCTGGAAATGCGGTCCTGAAACTGCAGCCTCTGCTATATCATCCAATTCAGCAGGTGGCACTGTTACAAAAAACTAGGTCTAGAAACTGCAGGCTCCGGTTGTGCAGGAACACCCTTCTCACATAGGGCCCACATGTTCACCAGGGGGCCCAATGCCAGGGGTTCAGACAGTAACTCTGGGTAATTGTAACTATGATAAAGCTTGCTTTTTCAGTGGTGTTTAAAAATAAAGAGGCAGTTTGGTTGTGTGTATCATTTGTGATAGTATCGTTTTAACAACGTGTATGCTGACATTGAGTATGTCACTCACTTTGAATATAACAAACAAAAAACCTAGTAGATTGCAGTTAAAATGTCTAAAAATATATTATAATAATATCTAATATATATTGTAATATAATGTTGCATAATTAAAAAAAATGTCCCCTAAAATAATTTAATTATTCAAAATATTATCCAATATATATTGTAATATAATGTAATATAATATAATATCAAAATTTTATATTTTTCTTTTTAATAATTTAATTATTCAAAATATTATCCCATAGCTTTATTTATGTGAGTTAAATTGCAGTGTAAATGCATCTAAATGCTGCTTTAGCTTCTGTGCCACTTCATAAAAATGGATTTTGTTAATACTGATTCAGTTCGATTGGAATCAGCCTAAAGTGCCTTATTATTCTAATTTAATTTATTTATTAAATGTATGAATTTTACATAATCGATGATGCATACATCTGATAAGATTAGAAAAAATACTACCAACACAAAAACAGGAAAAAAAGAGAGGAAAAAGACAAAAGAAGATAATGAAAGAAAGAAGTAAGACAGTAGTTGGGTAGTTGAATTATGATGATACACATTTTTTGAAATGGCGGCTGCTGGATCATATATTATCAGTTTAATTCAGCATTTCACGAGCGCTGTGATTTGACGATGCTGTGCCAATGTCACTGTCACCTTTTGGTATATTGCATGCATAGTATTGTTATTGTAGGGCACTTCGAAATACTGTGAAAGAATTCTAAAATACCTTGTTATCTGTTTAGATTGTAGAATGCACATTAGCTTCTTTTCCATCAACCAGTTAAAATTTACAACACTGCGAGTATGCTGCATACAACTTTTTTTTTTATATTTGCTATAACAACAACAAACACTTTAAGTTATCATATATTTTTACATAAAACATTTTTACATCTTGATAGTGTTTAAAAAAATTCAGATTCTTTCTTATTCTGCTCTATTATTCTTTATAGTTGTATTCAGTTGCACTTTATCCATTTTTGTAACATTTGTTTGCTTTATACGTTATTTTATTGTGTATTCTTTTATTGTATCTAAAGCTGCAGTCCCAAATTTCTCCACATACAGTGGATACATTTCTCTAAAAGAAATGGTTAAAATCTTATGTTAGTTTGCTTCAGAAATAAATATATCTATCTTTAAAGATAAATATACTAAGTAAGAGTAACACACAGTAAGGTGAAACAGAACCCATTTAGAAAATTTGCTTAAGGCCCCCAAAATGCTAGGGCCGCCGCTGGATGTTATTACTGTTACTTCTTGTTCATTTTAATTGTAAATATGATATGGGATGTATAACTTTAATGTATAATTTAGAACTTAGCCAAAAATGAAATGTACTAATTCTTATTGAAATTTTGCAAAACTTCTGTTCTTCTCTTTAAGAAAGATTAAGTGTTGAAAGTGTTTGTTTTTGTGTTTGTTCTGCTCATCTGACAGTGCTATCTGCTAAGCCTCAGTCTCCTAAACTCCCCAGTCGTCACTCTCGTTTGAGTTCATTTGTGGAAGTGACCGCTGATGGCCTGACCAGTGAAACGAAGAAAACAGGCAAACGCACTGGACACCTAGAGCTGCAGTGGAATGAAGACCTCACTCTGTAAGGCGTTATGTGACTGAGATTATATATTGTCTACTTATTTCATTTCAAATGACCTAAAACTTCTGAATCTGCAATCAGTAATCAGTAACCAAGTAAAAACAGTAATAAAAAAGAAAAGAAAAAAAAATCTTCTAAAATCTATTTTAAAAAGCCACATCAGTTCTAGGGGACTTAATTAAATGACTGCTTACTGTATGGAGGTAGTTTATTCTATATATATATAATTATTATTTTTTTTTCACATTTGTATTATTGTTTTTTTTTTTTTTTTTATTACAAAATGACTATACGTGACTCCTCAGAGTCGTTTGGATCTGAAGTTGTGGAGTTGTCACACATTGAGGAAGGAACTTCTGGGCAGTGCCACCATTGATTTACTGGACACTCTACGAACACATGATGGCAAGAGTAAGTTCATCACAAACAGACAAAACTCCAAACACCATTAAAACTGCAATTCACGATTAGTAGGGATGTTGATGCATACCTTTTTATAAATATATTTTCACATTAATTCTCCAAGTTAATGTGGAAACAACATGAAGACGGTATTTGAAATATTTGATATTTTGAAAATAAATAAATAAATAAATTATACTCATGCTGATGAGATAAAATAAGTAAGCCATTCAACATTACAGTATAACTGAAAGCTAGGTCTAAACTGCAAATTACCAGATATCATAACCATGTAAACGATACCCACATAAACCCATTGTATAATATTATATAGGTTTGGTGATTTTTCTGTCAGCTATTTGTGTTAAATGAAAGCTGTCAGTTATTTTTTTCTCCACTTTAGACTAGAGTTTAATTTGCACATTAATTTTTACGATTAAACATTTAAAGCCTTATTTATACTTAAAGAGGAATAATGGGTTGTAAGGGCTACTGTGTGCACTTAAACCTTCCTCAGTTTTCCACTTTTTCCTGCTTCATGGAGCCTGTGAACAGTGCACAGATGATCATATACTGTAATGCTAACCAAAGTGTGTGGTGAAAAGATATCCACTTATAATTTGACATTAGCAATACTGTTTCTGGGTCCAAGCCTCTGCTAGTTTCAACTGAGAATACTATCTGAACAGCCGTTTATAAGCACTGTTTATTCATATCAAACGTAAGCTAACTGGGTGAACACTACAGACTCTGGGCACCAAGTATTTGAACAATTCATAAAAGACGAATCCCTGCCTGGCCATCAGAGATTCAGGTATGGAGATAAAGGTTAGGATCATGATTTTTGGGTAGTATTACAGCATGCCATGTGTGTATATTAGCCCCGTCTGAAAACAAGGCTGTGAGGGATGAACTTAGTCTTTACAAAATGACAAGCACCATATAAAAGTCTTAAATCACTTGTCATTTTTACAACTAACAACTTTCAAAACGGTTTTGTGGAGTTTTGTCTACTAAATGTTTTTTTCCCTTCTCTTAAATGTTTTAAGGAAAGAAAAAATCAGCTGATCAATTGGCATGTTGTTAAACAGCAGTACAGCCCATTGAAAACACTGTACTTCTGTCCCTCACAGCCTCGTTTTCATTCCTGTCAAACACTGAATATGGCACTACCCTGACTAAACTCTGTAGCTACTTCAGGAATTGGAAAAAAAAGAAGCTGTGTTAATTGCCTTAATTATTTTTATGTGTTTGTTAAACAACAAATATTAATCACAGAAATCAACAAGTAGTTTTCCCAGCCCTAAAGTTAAGGTTAAAATCAGTGCTGATCACCTCAGACATTCATAACACCTAGTAACTGAGATTAAAACAAAACAGTTCTTTTTTTTCTTGCATTCTATGCTAGAAGGGTGAAAAGTCTCTGATTGAAAACGTGACCTTCTGTAATTAATACTTTTTTTGCATTGTTGGTCTTTTGACACTACCGGTCTGAAAGATTTGGAATACGTGTGTACTGTACAGACTTGCCACATGTTCCTTTCAGCTCAGTGCGGTGTTTTTCCTGAAAGGTTTTGAGGTTTGACTTTCAGCAGCGTCACTCCACAATGTTAGTCCTAGTTTTTTCTGAGTCAGCTGTCTCATTGTTTAGAGAAACGATTATATGTAGAAGTTCCTGTCAAATGTGCAGAGAAGCAGCCTCTGGTGCAATTTTCAAGACTAACACAATAAAAACGACTTCTTTTTTTTTTTCGTTTTTTTTTTTTTCGCATTTACAAGAAAGGATAATTTTAAATTTTTTTATTTTTTTGTTCCACTGAGGAAATCTGTACAGGTTTGGGATGACATGAGGGTAAATTATGACAGAATTTTAATTTTGATTGAACTGTTCTTTAACGTTTTCTTAATAAGATAAAGACATAGTGTTTTTATGTTTGCTGTTCTTGTATAAGTTTCTGACAGCTGTTATGTGAGCGTATGTTCAGAGGTATGTAAGGCTAACATGGGATAGATTGAAATGAACAGCTGAGCTCTCCCCCAAACCCTTTTAAATCAGTTTCACTTCTGTCCTGCTATTTTAAAATACAAAATATGAACCAGTGAGTGTGTTGCCAAAACAAAGAATCAGTCAAATAAAATGTCATGAATGTAAATGAAATTTAAGTTTTAAAAACTGAAAAAAGAATGTATTTGCTAGCACTAAAGCTCTCTCTCTCTCTCTCTGTCTTTGACTGGCAGTGGAGAATGTTCAGCTCAGTCTGGTTCTACAGACAGAGAACAAAGGCTCGGTTGTAGCAGGAGGTGAGCTCAACGTCTGTCTGGACGGCCTGGTTGTTGATTTAGGATCTCTGCCCAATGGCAACGCTGCCCCAGACAGTAAGTCCTGTTCACAGACACACATGCACATTTCATAGAAAACACTCATAGAACACACAGAACACATGAACAAATGCACATTCATGAGTTTGCAAAGCCTTGGCTGTGACTCCACCTAAACTAAATGCAGGAATCGCGGAGGTTGTGGTGAGAGGGGTTGGGATGGAAAGAGTCGAATCTTACCAGAAGAGGCCCAGCGAATGCTCACAAGAGAGCTTTTCTCCTCTGTGTACTCACAACTGACAAACACCGCCCAGGAGGTCACTGGGTTTTATGACCACTCACAATCCTAATCTGTTCAGACTCATGCAGTCATTTCTGATTGGGAGTAAGTTGCTTTGGGAAGCAGCCATATGTCAGTTAGACAGTAGAGGGATTTCTTAAATTGAATCTGTTACTGTAGGAAGACTGGCATTGTGAGTTTAGTTAGTGAACGATTGTCTCTAGCTGGTAAAATGATTAATATGACAGTCTGTTAACTACGCTGTGACTCTCAACATCTTACATTTAAACCACAAATTTTCAGAATGTAATGTTTATATAAAGCCATAAGTTGAGAAATAGAGAATGTGTGGTATACATGTGTCTAGAGTTGTCTCTTAACTGCTGACATTTAAAGGACACATTTTCAGAAGTGTTTTATATTTTTCAGGAGGGTATGGTTGAGATTTTGCCTCCAAAATGTTCCCATGGCTAAACCCTCCACCTGCCAAAAAGCCATTATGATATTATATATTCTAATTTTATATACCTTACCCTATTTGACTAGATAGGGGCTTCTGACTTATTGTAGACTACAAAATGAAAACGGCAACGTTTTGTATTACAGTAATATTTAAGTAGTATTTAAGACATGAAATCCAAATTGGCCCAGTTTATTTGGTTAATGTATGTCTTATTGTGAATGATATTCATTTCATCTTTTTAACATATCAAGTTAAAAGTCATTCATCTTTTGAAAACATCATGACTGTCAAGGTAAACAAGTCTCTAAAAAATATATTTTTGACTTTTTACAAAGGCGAGATTAATTCAGGATTTAAACTCTTATGTGGTGTGACTGCACAAAAATGTTCATTCCTACATGATATTTGTGCATTAATAATTAATGATACTTAAATGATACTGTTTACCTTTAAAAAATATTATTTATTTTATATAATAAAGATGTGTGCATTCACACAATTTAAGGAAGATCTTTTAAAAATTTACACCTTTTACAAATGGTGTAAAATGCATCTGAAAATTCCAGAATGTAATAATTGATTATGATGACAATTGAGTAGACTAATGCACTTGAGATGAAGACAGTGCTGTGCTTGTTCTGACGGCCCTTCTCTCTCATGCTCACTCCAGGATAGCATAGCCTTCCATGCCATTTTGCTTAAAGGTGACCTATTATGCCCCTTTTTACAAGATGTAAAATAAGTCTCTGATGTCCCCAGAGTGTGTGTGTAAAGTTTTAGCTCAAAATACCTTACAGATAATTATTTATAGCTTGTTAAAATTGCCACTTTTAGGGTATGAGACAAAATACGCAATTTTCATCTTTCCCTTTAAATACAAATGAGCTGGTGCTCTCGGAGAAGAGGGCGGAGCTTCAAGAGCTCAAGCTCTGGCAATACCGGTGCTAGCCTTTGCAAATAAACACACCAAAAACACCACAATCATTAAAACCCTACAAAAAACACACAAAAATTAATAGATAAAAAACATAGTTAAATAAATATCAGCACCCCTGCATTTAATACTTTGTGCAGTTTCTTAATCTGGCGGAATCTCCTTTGCATATAAGTACAAATAAATCATGCAATTATTAGTACATGAATCCCATTGTTTGGTCATTCAAGTCATCCTCCTCACTGTGTGTGGTGTGAATGAAGACATGTCCTCTTCCAGGCTGAGTTTTAACATCTCCAATTAATTATTGCTCTGATAGTGCAAATGGGCATTTTCAACAGTTTAGCTATTTTCTTCTTGCCATTTCCTAATTTATGTAGCTCTTCAACACAAAAAGAGGAATTTGACCTGTATGTTACCTCATATTTATACCCAAGTGAAACAGGAAGTCATGCCTTACCACTGAAGTATTCATAATTACACAAGAAACCATACTGTAGAAAATTAATGGGAATTGATTTTCAGTTTCAGATTTTAACTAATACAAATTTTTTATTTTGCAAGAAATTGTGGTACATGTTTTTTTTTTTACTTCAATAAATGTTAGATTTTGATAACAATTTCAACAAAATAAAAAACACATAAACACCAAATAAATTTTCTTTAGCGTACCAATATTCCGACTCAGTTTGGACAGCATTTTTGCATCAGTTGTCTTTCAGAGAATCATCAGTGAAGCCCATTAGAGCGTCCATTGCGTTGTGTCTTTAGCAGTCGTGTCGTGTCTTTAGTGGACGAATGTTATTTCTGACACATTTGCAGAACTGCCCCATCCACCTTCAAATAAAAAAAAAAACAATTTTCAATTTATACTGATTCTAAAACAAAAACAAATAATAGCAATAATAGCAAAATACGTAAAACACCAGAAAGCAGCATACTAAAGACTAGTAAAATAACTGAAAAAAAAACTAGCTGCAAATGTATTTATCCAGTATTGAAAAAGGTAAATTTAGATTTTGGGAGAAAAAAAAATAGCAGCAGCAAGTGCATTTATCAGCAAAGATTTTTTCACATTCAGTTTACAACTTAGACACAGCATTTAGCAGACGCTTTTATCCAAAGCGACTTACAAATGAGGACAATGGAAGCAATCAAAAACAACAAACAAAACTGAGAATTGTTATAGCAATGATATATAAGTGCTATAACAAATCTCAGTTAGCTTAAACGCAGTACACGTAGCAAGGGCTTTTAAATAATTATTATAAATAAAAAGCAAACAGATAGAATAGAAAAAGAATAGAGCAGCAAGCTAGTGTTAGAGGTATTTTTTTATATAATTGTATAATAAAATGAAATAAAATAGATAGAATACAAAAAGATTATATAAAAAAAATAACATAAAATAAAATAAAACAATATTAATAAATAAAAGAAAAAAAAACAATAATAAATGAAAAAAAAATCATAACTGAAGATAAAATCAGATTAATCGATGAGCAAATAATGGTCAGTCCTACATTTAATATGCTATTCATACAGTTTTAGTCATTCTGGAATCTCTGTGGTTTGGGTTGAATGCATGCATTGGATATATTTGTGAAAATCTTATTTTGTAAACACAATTTGAATTTGGAAGTGTTTTTGTTTCCATTTAGGTAGATTGGGTGGGAGCTGCTTAACCTATGAATGAGGTTGTGATAAACACCAACAGAAGCTCTGAGTGTAAATGCTTCTTATGCATGTGCCTATGAAGGACTTTACTGTTGTTGTGGAGATGAATGATCTGTTGCTTTTGATTTTGTTGTGTTTAGTCAGTGATTTGTCTGACTCTGTTTTTCAGTTACTCATTGTACACATACACACACCCTCTTGGCAGTTGACACTCTTTTGATTGGCAGTTTGACTTTAATGTCCTTCACAACATATCAACTGACAACAACTGGCTTTGTGATGCGCTCTCAAATTCTGGTTTTAGCCACGTACAGTTTAAAGATCTGGAGTGTGTTTTCTCTCAGTGTGCGAGTTTGTGTTTGACCTTCAGCAGTGGATAAAGGTTGGAGTGTGTGCAGGACTGTTAGGGTCCTCTGTTCGCTCTGAAGTCGCTCTTGTTGGCTTAATGTTTTCCCTCATTTCCCCGGGCGTTTTTTTTTTTTTTTCTTTCCTGAAACACACGCAGTACATAAACAGGTCTTTGTGTACAGGCCTGGGTAAGACAGAATGGCACACACACGTTCAGTAAACAGAAACTTGTTCTCAAACTTTCTTACGGTTACTTGTGATGTTTGTAATAAAAGTTTTAATGCCGCTCCAACTGAGTTTTGTAACTGCAAACCTTTTAATTAACAAAAAAATTAATGTTACACTACTTAAAGAAAACAAGGCAAAATGCAAACACGATTAAATAAGAGCAACAACATAAGCAGTGTCAAAATTTATTTGCCTTAATTTCAGATGTATTTCAGTATGAAATGAATGGTTATCCACAAATAACAAGATCCCCTTATGGGATTCTAAACTATGATTTTCAGAACTTTAGAGTAATGTTCACTCTATTTTTTCTATATAATGAACAGATTTGCATGAGGAACAGAGCAAAATTTTAATTATTATCTCCTCCACCACAGCTCTCAAATCTTATTTAAATTGGTCTATCTATAAATGTGCCTCTTCCAGATGTTTCAGACAAAGTTATTGTCAGATGTCATTGTTTCTTGTGCTCATATTCAAATTGCACAAGTCTGAGAGCTAACTAGGAGGAAAAGATTTTCTGTGAATAATAACTTTGTGTGAGAAACAGACAGAAATATTATAATTATTATATAGACTTGGGCAGGCTTGAAATATAGCATACAAGTCATATGGACTGACACATTTATATGGAAAAACAGTGTGAACATTTTGCTCAGCATCTCGTTTTTGTGCTCAAGGAAGAAAAGAAGTCATACATGTTTGGAACAACATGAGGGTGTCTTTCTTACACAAATCATTGAAAACATGAATGCACAAGGATGTTTTTCTGAGTAATACTATGACCAGCACTTTCCAAGTTGTGCTTTGGTGTCTCTCTACCCTTTGGAGCTTTATAGCATTAGATGTCCCATGTTTTTGTGCTTTTGTAATTGCTATATATGTGAAATTATCAAACATACAGAAATAGGTCATAAAGAGTAGGTCGTTTTAGGAACTTCAGATGGCTCTGGTTTTCCCCCTGTGATACAGGCATGAACAACTTTTCTACATGATGTATGTGAATCACTCCTAATGCACTTACTTATGATTTTATGTATTTTTTTTCTGTGCAGAGATAGTTCACTTGAGCAGGTCTAATCTGCACAGAGCTCATAGTGAAGACACCCCGAGTACCAGCAGCCCACGTGGACGGTCAGCACAAATATCTTCATTTTTTTCAATTGTTTATCAATGACTATTCTTAATATATTTTCTGCTTCTCCTGTTTCATGTCTTCTGTTGTGCTTTCTCTCTCATGTCCTAGTAAGCATGTCCTTGTTTCCAATGCATAATATCCTAAATGAGCTAAAGAATCACAAGTTGGGGTTAGTGGTGTGACTGCTATATTTGAGTAATCCAGTAAATTGAATGCAGTGAAAGGTGCTTCATACAATTTTTGGTTATTTTCTCTGATTTGGAAACAACTCCAGAACCACATTTGTAGCTGTTGTAAAACATCAATTAATAAATAAAGACATATCAGCTGCTTTGTTGCAAAAAGTTACCATATGTTGAACATTGCACACACAGTGGTTTATTATGACGGAATTGTGCTGAGAAAACATGCTTGGGAGGGTGGGCACAATTTTTATAAAAAATTTTACCTTTAAGAAACTTCTGCTTACTTGTACAAATCAAAAGACAAAAATGTAAGTTCTGTCATACCAGAAGCTGAGTTGCCAAACCCACCAGTATGTTCCAAATAATCATGACTGGCAAGCAAATGTGTTGGTGATAAACATTATCTGGTCATTCTTAGGTCTGATTTACTAAGATCCCAAATAATAGAATTTGCTTGAGCAAATTGTGTGCACCCTTTGTGAGAGTATAGGATATTTACTTAAAATTCTTGCTCCGTTTACAGATAGGTTGGACACACCCATAATTAAGCATATTCCATAATTAAACATATTCACTGTGTGTGGGTTTACAGAGGAAATACACAGAAATAACCGGCATGCATACATACAGTAACAACACTGTCTGAAATTAATCTTGTCATATATTTTCAGACGTTTAGCTCATTCGTCTGTGGGTTCTTGTGGAGATTCTCCAGCTGACGTCAGAGGAGCTGTTCTCACTAATGGTGAACTGAACGGAGAAGCTGCAGACAACACATGCCACCGCAACTCAAAGACAGCCATCAGCAGTCTGAGCGACGCTGGTCAGATACACACACACACACACACACACACACACACATTACAAACATACAAACCCACTCAGGCTGCTATGAAATATGATCCTGACTCACTGAGATATAAGGTGATGAGTGCTTATCTCAATCTAATACTTTAATCAATAGCTATGTTTCCATCACCCTGTTTTATGCACATTTTGAAGTATCATATCAGAAACGAGTGATGGAAATGCCAAATTTGATTTGATAAAAAAAGCTCAAAAAAAATCCAAAAAAGATGGTTAATGTGGATAATGAGAGATGAAAACGCATTATCCGAATAATTAATGTGGATAATGAGAGATGGAAACGCATTTGCTGAATAAATTCCTCCATGCGCATCATGTGATTTTGAATTGTGGTACGGCAAAACCTGACTAACCAGCAGACCAATCTCATTTCACAGGATCTGAAATGTTATTATGGTCTTTCTTAAATGCCCGAGCAAAGTCTGTCGTCAAAAGTGTTTCTGTATAATTGCCTCCCAGAACTGTCTTACACAACTGTGTTGCCAAACAGCAGCATCCACCCCCAAAAGCAATGAGCACATTTACTGTGTTTCGTCTGCTCGCTCTGAGGAGCAAGTCATTTATATATGAAAATTATTAGATTGAGTGGCTTCTTCTACTTTACTTAGTGATATTTAGTGCTAGTTTATCAGGAAGTGACGATTTTCTTCTCTTTGACTCACTGGATGGTAACAGTTCTTATTCTGAAATGTATTAAGTGATATTCCAATTTGGTGCATGAGTTATATTCACAACTTTGGATGGAAATCCAGCTAATGTGTTCATTCACAAAAAGTGCTTTTATTTTGACAAAATGTGTAAGCACAGTAAACATTTTTCTGCTTTTAATAATAAGCATATCCCACCCTTTATTTTCTCATTCATCCATGCTTTATTCCTCTGACTTTTCAGTAGCTTTAAGAATTCCTGCCCACTGATAATTGGACATGTTTACATATGCAGTATCGCAGTATAAATGATATAGCAAAATCTCAGCTGATTGACACCTAAATGGATAGTTCACCCAAAAATGAAAATTCTGTCATGACCCACGTGTATGTGGTTTCAATCTCATAAGACTATTGTTAATCAATCTCATAAGACTACTGGAGGAAGTCATGGCCTAATGGTCAGAGAGTTGGACTTGTAACCCAAAGGTTGCGATTTGAAACAATCAGTATTGTATAAAGTGTTATACAAATAAAGGTGACTTGACTTCACTTGAAACCTGAGAGGTTTCTGTCACTACTGCAAAAAAAAAAATAATAATAATTTGTCAAAGTTTTAAATAAAACAAAGGTTAATGCTGCTTCAATTCTTCTACTTCAAAATTTCACATTCAATTTCATGTGTTATTTAACATTTCTTTGTAATTATTAGTAAAATTTATAAGCAATTTCTGAGAGAATTTTTTTCTACGGCAAATTTTTTTTCAGTGGTAGGTTTTAAAAACTGATCGACACACATAGAATTCATTACATTTGGCAAACATGGAAGCTCAAATAATGCCTTTAACAACCCATATTTTGAACTTTTTTGGTTACCTGAACTTTTAATGGAGGAGCAGAACCTCTCAGGTTTTGTTTAAATTATCTTAATTTGTGTTTCGAAGTCTTAAGGGTTTGGAATGACATGAGGGTAAGTAAATGATGATGAGTCAGTATATATTTATCGCCCTACTTAGGCTCTAGTAAACAATCTTTGAGTGATTTGGTATGGTGGTGTTAATTTTAAGCTTTTTGTTGGTCTTTGCTCAGGTAAAGGTGAGACAGCTGCTAATGGGATTGAGGGCGGTCATCTATCACGTCCAGCTCTATCTCCACCCTCACTGAGCTCAACCCCCTCTTCTGGGATCGACAGTTCTGCCCCGCCAGCCGCCACAGAGACCCCGTCCTCCACCGACCAGACCAGTGTAGCCACAGAGACAAACACCACTGATGCATTGCCTGCTGGGTACGTCAGAGAGCCGGGGCTGAATTTAAACATGAAAACATGCCATATCGGTTTGCTCAGTGTTTTTGATTTCTTGTAGTTGGGAACAGCGAATTCTGCCTCATGGACGAGTCTACTATGTGGATCATAACACAAAGACCACCACATGGGAGAGACCTCTCCCACCAGGGTGTGTATCTGTCTTTGTCACATATTTATACATGCTGACAGGTAATGTTTATGGAAGGAGTTGCTAGATCAATGTCCATCCCTAACAATTTGCACATTAACATCAAATCTCACTTCAACACCCTAAAAGGTTATCGAGTACGTCACTTTGCAAAAAAAACAAAAACCTGCCTTGAGAGTGCACGCTGTTACTGTATGATGTAGAATATCAGTGTGATATTGACCAGTTAATTTGGGTAAGATTCAAGAATTTGGACAAGGAGATGTAATGATATCCCCATATCTATGGAAATTAACCATATAGCTAACAAAAACTGCCTAAAGAAACTTGATATGATCCGTCTAAGTGGTTCACTACAACTAAAAGTCCTATAATTCCTCAACCGTATGATCAGTGAAGTTGAAAATTAGTATGCTACTGCTTTGGTCGTCGTCCTAACATATTCTCTAATATGACTAAAAAAACATGACCATCTGCAGCCAATCCAGTTTCATCGGCTAATAATGCCTGCATATGGATAACAAGTCATTTTGAGCAAACTTGCTTAGTTTCATGAATTTATGATGCTTTAACAGCAAATCAGGCATTTCAACTGAAAGATGAAAGCTGTGATCCTAATGTTGTCCACCACACTACAGGGACATGCAGTATAAATCTTGTAGGTCTATTTCCATCACTTTATTATCTTACAACCTTAAAAAAACTTATAATTTAATCTAAAAGTCAGTGAAGGTTCAAGATGAACTTGCTGTAAAAACCATATGATAAGATACATTTCAGTTGGATCGCTAATCATCCAGATGGGCCATTGGTGCTTGGACCTGATGATTACTGCTTGCAGTTATATTTATAATTGAATTTTATTTTTGATTAAATGTAGAAATTTGCAAGAAAATGCTTAAAAGGGTCATATGATGCGATTTCAGTTTTTCCTTTCTCTTTGGAGTGTTACAAGCTCTTGGTACATGAAGAACATCTGTAAATTTGCAAAGACTAAAGTCTCAAATCCAAAGAGATATTCTTTATCAAAGTTAAGACTCTGCCACACCCCCCTTAAACGGCTCGTTCTAACACGCCCCCACATATCTACGTCACTATGTGGAAATATTTGCGTAATCCCGCCCAAATGTTCACGCAAAGAAAGAAGGAGTGGTTTCAGTAACCGCAGTTAGTGTTGAAGCAGCCATGTCAGGGAGATGCTGTGTGAAAGCAAAAGCACTTTATTTGGCCTTCCGAAAGTAGATGCATTTAGGACTTTAAGATTATTTACAACAGAACAGCAAGGCATCGTGGACGACCATTTTGTGAACCTAGGAGAGGAGATAATTCTGAATTTGCTACGACAATCTGGCGCTTCTGTGAAGGTGCACAGTTTTACACTCTCCATCAGACAGAAATGTTATTTGAGGTATTCAGACGTGAGTTTTGTATTTCAGTTTTGTATTTTGTATTGGAACAACCACTGGCTCTGCACCCCTTTGCCTAAATAAACTACTTCAGACTTGTGTGTCCTCCAGAAGCTTGCATTCTGCAAGTGAAAAAAAGTTGTGGGTTTGCATCTCATTACCAGCAGGAAATGTAGGTGGGGGAAGTGAATGAACAGGGTTCTCTTCCACCTTCAGTTCCCACAGCTGAGGTGCCCTTGACCAAGGCACCAAACCCCCAACTGCTTCACGGGCGCTGCAGCAAAAATGGCTGCCCACTGCTCTGGGTGTGTGTTCATGGTGCGTGTTTGTTCACTACTCACTTGCTGTGTGTGTGCACTTGGATGGGTGGAATGCAGGGCACAAATTCTGAGTATGGGTCACCATACTTGGCCACATGTCACGTCACTTTCACTTTCACATGTTCTTCAGCAACAAAGTTCTTGCAGACATGAAAGCAAAAGGTTGAAAAGTGAAATTGCTGTACTGGTGAAGAAAGTGAACTTAGAACAAAACATTGAGGTTGGATCTAGATATTTATAACGATCCGACAAGTCCTTCAACTACAGTACTCTTGTGGGCGTCCGGAAACAGATTTCCGTGCTCTATGACAATCTGCATAATAAACTGCGTTTGTTCTTGAGTCTTTGAGAGGAGTTTGTTGTACTCTTGGATAAGCACCTAGCACCGCCTCTTTCTGTCGTGTCATTGGTCACCGTCAGGCTCTTAGCAATCTCCTCAGTTGTGATGTACGTTACAATGTTTGCCCAGGTACCAGGATCTTTATTTAGGTGCTGGTGGAGATCAAGAATAACAAAGAAGTTGCAAGTGTTGTTCCTTTTTTTCCTCCACCATGACATCTGGATCACTGAGATAACAGAGTGCGGCTCCTCGTGAGATAACACACATTATCAAACAAGGTCTCTAAAAATCCTAATTCGAACTCCTCTTTTGTGTTCCTCTAATTCGTCTCCCTACTTCCTTTAAATAGGCCTAACATTAACGATACAACCTCTTCAAAACTCCTAATACACATCTCTTCCATCTACAGTTGACCCTCTAGCACTCTCTATTCTATTTCTATCCTCCTTTCGTGGTCTGCACTGCTGCTTTATGCTTCACGGTATCCTTTTTCCCCCATGCGGTAGAGATATACTTAACATCGCCAATGGACGGAAGCTTGCAACCTGATAAAGACTTCTCCTTGCTTCCAAGCAAGTACACTTATCAGAACAGTCAAAGGTTTATCAATGAACGAAACCTTTGCTAATATCACCAATCAGATCTTGAAGTACCAGTTTTAAAAATTTACATTCATTTACGCAAAACTTGCAGCAACCAGTTTTGCTAATATCACCAATCAGATCTTGAAGTACCAGTTTTAAAAATTTACATTCATTTAGCATACCCTAAACGGCAAATTATCTGGATGGTGTTTTGCATACTTTACGTACTGTAGTGCTTTAGGGGTTTTTCACATCTCTTCCACCATGACCCTCTGGACTCTCTATTCTATTTCTATTCTTGCTACTTGCTTTCATTTTCATTTATTATAAAAGGTGACCGATCAACACTCTTGAATATCTTCTTCGTTCTTCTGTATGTGTTTTCGCTCCTTGTCGCCCCTTGTTCTTTTATCAAGGCCTTTTTGTTTTCCGTTTTTTTCATACACAGGTTCGTGAAAAACGGTTCCTAAACGACTTAATTTTCTCGTTATCTCGGAATGTGGGCCTTTTCTCGACAAACGAAGTTCGGTTTCTCGTTATAACGACTTACCTCCTTCGACAGTTTGTTTTCATCTCTGAAAGTTTTACCAACTCTACAGTTGACACCTCTCTTAGCACCTATTTCAGCAAATTTTGCTCTACTTTTCACTGTTGATTTTTTTTCCAGAGACAGTACAACGAACGTTTTCTTTCGTAATTAACATGTAAATCTTGCTACTTGCTTTCATTTTTTTCCCTTTATATTATAAAAAATATATAATTGACCCTCTAACACTAGCACTCTCTATTCTGTTTGAAAAGAGCGTTCTATTACTATTTTGTGTGTGTAGAAATTTTACAGAACAAAACTTTTTTATTTATTTAAAAAATCACATTGCTATCAATGTTCTGAAGTTAGACTAGCTCAGCCTACATCCGTACAGCGCTTGCATATTATTTTACCTAATTTTTACATTTGATGAGCTTCTATTATTGTCCTCATTTGTAAGTTGCTTTGGTGAAACTCATGCAGGAACTTATTACACAAAATTCATATTGATCAAGCATGCTAAATTATTAAATATAATTGGTTACAGTAAAGTGTAGTATACAACACCCCATTGAGGTTATTTTTAAGATTAAGTCGTTATTTTTTTTTTTTTCGTTATGTCACAGTAGCAGTATCTACTTCATATAAACACAAAAGATTACAAAAATACAAAGCAGTATCTACTGCATGGATGCTAAAGGGTTTACAAACTTTCTAGTGCTTTTCGTCTTTCTAACTGCTTTTATGACACAAGATGCTGAAAATACATTGAGACGTGTGGCAAAGGTCAAAGTTGTGTCTAGTGTGAGTTTGCATTTGAAAAACCAAAAAAAAAAAGTGCCCTGAAAGAACAGCCCCTGAGAGTATTTACAGTTTGCTTTTGTGCATGACTGCTTACACTCTTATCTGGGGCTGGTGTTAATCCATGATTGGTGTCTGTTGTAGTTGGGAGAAGCGTGTGGATCAGCGTGGCAGGTTCTACTATGTGGATCACAACACCAGAACCACCACATGGCAGCGGCCCACAGCGGAGTCTGTGCGCAACTATGAGCAGTGGCAGTCTCAGCGCAGCCAGCTGCAGGGAGCCATGCAGCAGTTCAACCAGAGATACCTCTACCAGGTAAACAACCGAGTCATGTTTCGTTATTCTCATGAGCAGAGTGCTTTTGAGTTATGGATGTCTTTAACTTGTCTCTGACAGTTAAGGGCTGATTTAGAATTTGCACTACAGATAATCATCATCCATCACTGACAGGAATGTAGTGTTTCAGAAAAAAATTTCATGCCAATCTGTTCTTTTCACTTTCTCTTTTGAAAGAAGTCTTTTATGCTCACCAAGGCTGCATTTATTTGATCAGAAAAAAAAACAAACAAAACAAAAAAAACAGTAATTTTGTGAAATATTATTACAATTTAAAATAACTTTGGCAAAGCTGTGTTTCCAGCATCATTACTCCAGTCATCAGTGTCACATGATCCTTCAGAAATCATTCTAATATGATGATTTGCTGCTGAAGAGACATTTCTCATTTCTTTATATAATCAGTGCTGCTTAATATTTTTCTGAAAATTGTGACGACTTTTTTCAGGATTCTTTGATGAATAGAAAGTTAAAAAGAAACAGCTAGTACATAAAATAGAAATCTTTTGTAACATAATGATAAATGTCTTTACTCTCACCTTTGTTCAGTTAAAAGTATTGTATCAGTGTATCACGGTTTCCTCAAAAATATGAAAATATGATGCATCTCAACAGCTTTCAACATGGATAATAATATGAAATGTTTCTTGAGCACCTATTAGAAAGATTTCTAAAGGATCGTGTGGAGACTGAAGTAAAGGTTGCTGAAAATTAAGCTTCACAGGAATATAATCTAAACAATCTAAACCTATTCACCTATGCTGTAGGTAGTTTAGTTGGTGGTTTTACAGTAACCTAGCTATAATGTATGGTGCAGTATGACAATGGGTGACTTGGCAAAATAGACTACAATGGAGGTTAATAAGGATTTAAATATAAAAAAAAATAAAAAAAAAACATAGATGGCGATAAAATTTATCAAATTATTATCTTATACATTTTATTTCCTTGTGCCTGTAGCACAATGACCTGTAGTCATTGACCTCTTTCATAAATTAAACTTTGTGAATTACCGTAAAATTGATGGCCTTTTTTCTGCAACTACATCATATCTGCTATTCACACAAACGACAGCTCTCCATCTTTTTTACTTTTAAGTTACCATTCATTCATCAGCACCAAAATGTTGATGAATTGACGTCAGTCACTGAAAATGACCTTTAAACAGCTGCACTGTTTTCTTCATTTCGGTGTGGAGTAATTGCCAACTTTATGATTGGTTCAAAGCGGACTTCTTACATTAAGATTTCTTGACCTCGTACATGCTTGTACCAATAATCTTATGCTTCGTTCCCTCACAGCATCAAAACAGAAATGTATTGGTAACGTTACAACTTCTCATCTTGGAAATTTGCTAAAACTGATTTCCCTGTATTTCTCTACAGCACCTGTTCATACACAACATCTAAACTTGTAATTTACCATTAATTTTCCAGAAAATTGTGCAGTATAATTTTATAATGCGTGTTATTATTAATGTGGCATTGAGCTTTTCAGCTTTGCTACTGCAAAAGTTCCTTTCCATTTATATGAGCAGTGAGATGGCAACATTGCTTTTTTTGAATTATCGAGCTCACAGCTTGACTATTAGTAGAGATATACTGCACATACACATAATCTCTCTCTCTCTTCTGGTTTCTCTGTGCTGGGAGTAGAGTAATCCTTTTGAAAAAACATCAAAAATCAGTTTTGGCTTCATTCTTGTGTGGAACCCCCTCTTTTTCAGGTTTAGTGTGCATTCTGCGAGCTGCTGTATTTTATAAGCAAAGGTAAAATTGGACCATGATGTCTTAGAACTTTGTTAACTTTATAAATACACAACAGTGTCATTTATTGTACACAAAACAGCACTTCTCTGTAGGTTCTTTAAAACACACCCAATTAGCCTTTGCAACAGCACTTTAAAGGCCCACAGAATAGATGAAGGAACTCGCTGTGCTCTCCGGATCCATACTTACCAGCCAGGACCCTCCCTTTAAGTTCAGAGTGCTTGAATACCACAGCTCCATGCGAAGACTTAAATCCAATGAGTTGACATGCAGGTGGTAATAATCTATGTAAAATGTTGTGCCTTCTTGCTTTTTGCTACAATAACAGCCAGAGAAGCCCAATGTAAGATGGGGATGAATCACCATGAATCACTTTTCCCTACTTCAGACTTCATCTGAAACAGTACAGTGCTTGCATACCTTGTCCCACAAAAGAAAAGTTTCAGAAGAACATTTTGGATGAGGAAAGACTCTTTTGCAATACTTGTGTGTATTGCAGTTACCTCATTTTGAATAGTTTAGTGTGTGTGTATCCCCATTGTAGCTTCATAATATACTGATAATTTGCAGTTACGGCTTTCTAAATGGCTTTTAATTATGGCTTTTAAATATGATGTTGAACAGCTACAATTATTAATGTAGTCTGCTCTGTGACTGCTCAAAAATCTGTGTTAACCCATATTTCCCAAAGCCAGACTAAATTAAGCTTGCTCTGACCCACCACAGACCCTAAAGTATACAGTTGTATTTGATTTGTAAGTACATTTATGCTACTTCTAAGCAGCATTCTGTGTGAAGACAGTCTGTGTAAAGACACCTAAATGCTACTTAAGAAGCGCTTCTGTGCCATTCTTGCAGTGTACATTTGGCAGTAAATGATCATGTTATGAAGTTTAGATGGTAGTTTACTGCGTTTGTATAAGAGACCTTTGGTTTAATTCTCACATGAGTGTCAAATGTGACAGCTGATTTCAACATTACATGCCTGCTGCAGTAGAGTTTGAGAGCACAGGACGCTGCCATTGACACAACACAGCTCACTCTATTGGCCATGGCTCACGTCACACAGCACACACAGCACACTGGGCTTTTTGTGTGCTAATTGCAGCTCATTAGGATCTCCTGAGAGATTTGTGTATCAATAACAGCTGCTTCCGGCCCCAAGCGAAAATAAAACTCTCTCACTGTTGTTCTCTTATACTTACTGAAAATGTTATATATATATATATATATACATATATATATATATATATATATATATATATATATATATATATATATATATATATATATATATATATATATATACATATATATATATATATACATATACATATATATATATATATATATATATATATATATATATATATATATATATATATATATATATATATATATATATATATATATATATATATATATATATATATATATATATATATATATATATATATATATATATATATATATATATATATGTATGTATATATATATGTGTTATATATATATATATATATATATATATATATATATATATATATATATGTGTGTATATATATATGTGTGTGTGTATATATATATATGTATATATATATATATATATATATATATATATATATATATATATATATATATATATATATAAATATAAAAAAGAATCTTCTCACAGATTTTTCTAACAACAGTAGTTCACAGTAATCATGTCTTTCAAGCTCCAAAAATGAGCTTTGGTAGAGGGGAAAAATGAATAATTGATTAAACTTTGGGTCTGTTAAGATACTGTAAGATTTTGAATATAGAGTACAAGTTGTAAGGACGATTGTTTTGCTTTTTGGAGCTCGACAGCAGTTAATATGCACTTTCATTTTATGGGAAACACTTAATTCAACACTCAATTTTACGGCAATAGACTACTGCCTTTACATTGGTATGTATTGGTAATGTAATTTTCAAAACTCACATTTTTCATAAATTTGATGTGTTTTTGGTACACTCTAAAAAAAGGCTGGTTTGTTTCAACCCAACTTTGGGTCAAATATGGACTAACCCAGCTGTTGGCTAAACTTATTAAATTAAATTTTTAACCCCAAAATTGGATTAATCCATATTTGACCATATTTTTATTCTGTTGCCAGTTATATGGACAATTGAGTCTTCTATGTCTAAGTGAGTGATTCTGTTTTCTTTTGTCTCTCTCTTCTTCTTTTTTTAATGTATTCGCTCACCCTCTCTCTCTATGCCTTTATTTTTCTCTTCTTCTCTCTTAGTTTCTTTGAGGCTTGGTTTGGGTCTAATGGCTGTGCGGAGGGAGTGAGGATGATGTCATGGTTTTCTTTCATTTTTTTCCTACCTTTTTTAGTCATAGAAACTGCTGAGGGCGGGGCATACTGACACACGCACTAGTTTTTAACATCCCCCTCATTTTTGACCAACTTTAGCCCAACTAAGGCATGCAACTGGTAATGCTTCAT
This sequence comes from Cyprinus carpio, assembly GCF_018340385.1. Lineage (NCBI taxonomy): Eukaryota > Metazoa > Chordata > Actinopteri > Cypriniformes > Cyprinidae > Cyprinus > Cyprinus carpio. The sequence goes on along the minus strand of NC_056596.1, from coordinate 18,877,503 downwards.
AAATGAAGATGTGAGATATCAGATATGCCTCATCCACAAGCACCACTGATATAATGGCTTGCTGGAAAAAGGACAAACTGTGGTAAAAAGGCCAGTTTAAAATTTGCTTAGTCAGAGCCCTTGGCTGCAAAAGTAGGAACGCCTTTTGAGTTTAAGACGAAAACAGTGACACAGTAAAGACCCATAGTAAAATGGCAAACACTCATGGTCTTCAGTGGTCATTGTATTTTTACTGCTTTCCTCAAGCTAGAGTAAATTGAAAAGATTAATGGATTTTATTTTCTGAGAGAATCTTTATTTTTCTAGCTGTAACATCAACGTTTCCTTTAAAAGTGAAGTGATTAGATATCAAAGGGGTCATGTGACGTTGCTAAAAAGAACATTATTTTGTGTATTTGGTGTAATGCAATGTGTTTACGCAGTTTAAGGTTCAAAAAACACATTATTTTCCACATACTGTACATCATTGTTGCTCCTCTATACTCCGCCTTTCTGAAACAGAAACAGACACTGGCACTGTAGGCTACTCTCACAGAAAACAGTCCTTGTCCTCCGCAAAATGCGCTTCACACATCTGAATATTTGGGTTGAACTGTTCTGGGACAGTGTTGTAAATACAACTTAACCACTGATTTCTAGTTGTGTCCTCTTTTGGAAGGCCAAGCAAACAACAAAACACAGCGTCTCCACAACATTGCCCCGGCGGCATCAGCGAGAATAAAAGTTACGCCTTCTTTCTTTGCGTGAACATTTGGGCGGTGTTATGCAAATCTTCTCACATCTGGTTTGGCGCAGTTAGCTGGCAGATGAGGGGTGTGCTTGGAGAAACTACGTATTCTTTTAGCTACTCCATTTAGTGATGCTTGTGTCACAGAAATTACACACTTCACCTTTATATAATATGTATACTGGATAAGAGAAAATTGGAATTACATTATATAAATGGTTAAAAATGTATGCAGATGATTAAGCACTAGACTTAGACTAGAGGCAAATATAAAAAAAACTTCCTAGAACCGAATTTTTTTTTTTTTTTTTTTTTTTTTTTAATGTGCATTTCTGTTTTATTTTATGTTATTTATTTACTTTTTGAATTGTCTTTATTAAAAAAAATGCTTAATGATGTGCCCTGTTTTACCCTGCGGCCTCATATGAGGACATTATATTTTAGTTAATTTCTCTGAGACTGTACATGCCACAGTTTTAAGTCTGGATGTCCTGTACAGAGCACATGTTTGAATGTTTCACCATGACCACTCCCTCTCCTTGGTATTCAATAATGTCTGAAATTAATTAAGTGACACTCTTATGGGATTATGATAATATTTTGTAATTAACATTTAAATCTGTCTAATTTTTAAATTGTGTGTCACAAATCAACATCTCAGGAAAATTGTTATGGAGTTTCAAATCAAAATATGACTTTCTGTTACAAAACAGGACATTGATTTCATACATGTCCTCATATGAGGACAACGGGACTAAAAGCATATTTATTACCTATTTTGGGTGACATAACAAATGAATAGGGAAAGAAATTGTATTTCAATATTCTATGAAATATTATATATCATTATGAAAATCTTGACAATTATTTTTTTCATGTTGCCCCAAAAACACATTAATATGCAAATTAGATTTAGTTTATAGATACATTGTATATGATCTTTTAAATAATAATATCTTTTAATTTAAAAAATATATAAATTACATTATTTTATATGCTCCAAACAATGTGAGGACATGGAAAAAAAACAAAGTTTTCCTAAAACTTTTTTCTCGGGTCTTAAGAGGTTAAAACAGACTGTTCTATACAGGAATACAATGGCGGCAATCTTAAATGTTTCATAGGGGACCATTTTAAAATCACAGCCTTAATTTTGTGTAGATAAAGTAGAAAATTTAAAATAGATGTTTGTGGAAACATAAGATTTAAATTCTCTTTCAAAAAAAAAAGCATATGGTTTTATGATGTCCAGCTCAAGGTTTAATGTCAAGCCTGTTATCTGTCTGAAGGTATAGTTGTATCCTAGTATGGATTCAAATACTTTAATTAAGCCTGTAAGTTTTAAAGTATGCTGTTCATTTTGCTTTATAATATCATCTTTAAGGTAAAGAGCAGTTTTTAAATCTACTCCATACTTATTTTTTACTATGTTCAGGGTATAAATGCACAAACATGCCCACAGAGTTTGCGTTTGCCTGTTTTTCATATATAATTATGTCCATCTAAAGCACACACACTGGGTGGATGTTTTTGGTGTACAAATAAATGAAATTTCCGTGCACCAAACACACACACACACATGCGCACAGAGTAAACACAGCCATGGTGGGTGAATAAAGGTGCTTTTGTCCGGTGGGGGGCTGGGCCATCTGGAGCGCTCATGAATGTTCACTTCAGTCCGCTCAGACATCGCGCCTCCCTGTGTACTTTCACAGCTCCGCTAAAAGAGGACGGAGGCATGGGTGGGGTCGGGATTGGGCGGATGGAGACAGGGTGGGGCTTTCTCGCAGCCAGTGAGATCATTGGAACACTGCATGCATATGTGTGTCAGTGTGTGTGTGTCTTTTTCTGCCTGTAGCAGGCATGTAGTATTTGGACGGCACTGGCTAGGCACTCAAACACCTCCGTCAGTCTCTGTTCTGAGAGCAGGAGGCAAAACTGTTGGCTTCAGCACCTTCTAGAAACATCCAGCACTTTGTGTCACAGGGTTTCTTGCAGTACCAGCAGCTGCATTTGTATGGTCCTGGTGTTTTTTGGGTTGGTGGTTCATTTCAACAGGTTTCTGTGGGTTCTGCTGTGTGGGGGGTGTTACACACAAAAGGATCAGAAAGTGTGTTCTAACTTCAGTCTCTCTCTGTTTGTCTGTCACAGTCGTCTGGAGCTGCGGTGGAGAATGACCCGCTCGGGGCTCTTCCTCCAGGCTGGGGTAAGTCCTCATTCATGCTTAATCTTCAGGTCAGGTGTCTTTTATGAGGTTACTGTGAGTTTGACGTTAACTTTAGTAGTAGAGAGAGGCCAATAATCTTTTAGTCTTAGGACTACATCTACTGATAAATAGTAGAATTTGGTGGCTCGCTTAAATAAAATAAACGTAGCATCCAGCAGCATAAAAACGGTGTGCTAATAAAGAGTTGAACAAAGGCCGAAACAGAGATGAAAGTAAATTTGCACGTCCATGTAGTAGAAAGGGTTAATGTACAGGCAGCAGCAAAATAAACCTCAACAGGGTGATCAAGACCCCAAAGTGAAGCAGAGTCTGTATGATCATTATCCCAATTATTAATCAATACATAAATAGCCATGAAATATAGTTTGGAGCTGAAATTAATGCTGGGGACTGTGGAGTGATACAAGAGACAGGGTGCAGGAATATGGTTCATAGGGACAGAACATTTTGTGTTTCACTATAGAAAGGCATGTAATAAATAATTTTAATTATTCCATTTATTATGGCATATGCTTTTATTGTCAACTAATTAAAACCACACATTAGTATCATTTATTGGACACTTAAAATCTAAAATGTGTATGTATTCATATAAAACAAAACAAATATTGGTTGAAGAGAAGTCTATTTAAATGTTTCTTTCTGTTAAAAGCTAGAAGTTCAGTACATCGAGTTCAGCAGTATAACATTGCGAAATGGAGCGGGGAAATCTCTGATGAGAGGGTTAAAAAGGAAAAAAAAAAACAATCTGAAAAAGAGAGTGTTGTGTGAGCAGTAATGTGAGGGCTACTGTGTGCTCCACAAACGACTTTTAATGAAAACAAGATGTTAGACGTGGAGTGAATGAGGGGGTGAGGGGGTTCTTGCAGAGGGCTGCTCTTTCTTTGTGGAAAAGCAATTGGCCAGCAGATTTTCTCTGCTCTTTTTTGATCTTTAAGTCGTTACGTTTTCTTTCTGTCTGTTGAAGCCTGTTAAACCCAATTGAAAAGCTGAAAAGTGAAATTCGAGAAGGTATGTTGGAGCAGGCGCTAGTGAGATGCCCCACTGACCCGTCAGTTTTCAGTCAGCTCTGTCAGATTTGACACTCACTTACCCACCATCCTGTAGAGAGAGAAAAACAACAACAGAGGATCACTTTAAATTTGATATTTTTTAATATCAGTGAATAATATAAATTGAAAAAAGAACACTACAGTAAATTTGTTAAAAAGAAAAAGAATAATGTAACTGTATGTGTGTTGTAATGCATTTCTGACCATTCTCCAAATAATATGTAAGCTGAAAATGTTTCTATTTCTTTTCTTTCTCTCAGAGAAACGTCAGGACAATGGAAGAGTGTACTATGTCAATCACAACACTCGAACGACACAGTGGGAGGACCCTCGAACCCAAGGGTAATCATGTCCTCCTGTCATGTGACCCATGTGGCCCACAGCAAATGATCTGCAGATTCAAGTGGAGTTTGTTAGAGCGTGCTCTGTGTGTGTGTGTGTGTGTGTCTTGTCTTGTTTAAGCGTCAGTTTACCAATGTTGGGGAAGTTACTTTGAAACTGCAAAGCTACGAGCTGCTCATACTTGAGCTACAGTTGAGCTACCCTTTTGAAAATATAGCTGGCAACATTACAAGTTACTAGTTTACTACATGCAGTATGTGACTCAAGTCAAGCAGTGTTTTTCATCTGGCACACATGACCTTTCTCAAATATTTAATTTTATTTTCATCTGGAACTGAATAATATCATGCCATGTAATGTGCCAAAAACAGCTGCAGTGCAACTTGTCGGAAAAGTGGGCAAGAGTTGGCTAAAATTGGCAGTTATAATCTGATTGGCTGATTGGCCTGCTACCCCAGGATGCATGTTTCACCGCCCACATGGAAACCAAGTCCTGTTTGCTGTCAAAATGTCAAAATAAGCTCTTCTGAGGAAGTCTAAGTTTAAGACTGCCCTTTTTATGCCTAGCTCTGTAAAACTACTGTGAAATCTGAGTTATTTATAAGGTAGCTGCATTAGTTGCTTTCTGTAGTTGCCTGCTCAACCAAAAAGAATACCACACATTATCAAACTCATCCACTTAAGCTGCAAAACATTCTTTGTTTGCTCATTTTAATTTCGACATTTTTTTATTTGTTCATTGCGTTTTAGATTTTACTGAAATTTAAACTCATGTTATGTAGTGTTAAGCGTCTAGCAGGGTGCGCTGCTCTCACTGCCCTCCTCCGTTTGCAGGATGATCCAGGAGCCGCCCCTGCCGCCGGGCTGGGAGATGAAGTACACGGCAGAGGGGGTGCGATACTTTGTGGACCACAATTCTCGCACTACCACCTTTAAAGACCCTCGGCCAGGCTTTGAGTCAGGGTAAACACTATCACACGCTATAGCTCAGACTGCATGCTTTGATTGTATGTGAAGGCAGGAGCTCTTCATTCACTGCAAACAGAGAAACAGACTGATACAGTAGATCAAGAACCTGATGGTAATGGGGATCCACAGCAACTCTCCAGTTCAAGCCCACTAGGGTTTGTCAGTATCTAGACAGCAGATGTTCGATGCAGTGTAGGTGCACTATGACACATGCTAAAAGTTTAAACATGCTAAATAATTATACAATATATATATATATATATATATATATATATATATACACATATATATATCTATATATATATATATATATATATATAGTCTATATGTGCACTACCTGTCATTGTTCCTCCTATGATTTTAGATGTTTATTGAAAGAAGTCTTTTATGCACGCCATGGCTGCATTTATTTGATAAAAACAAACTATAACAAAATATTATGAAATATTATTACAATTTAAAATAGCTGTGAATTTATTGTAAAATGTAATTTATTGCTGTAATCAAAGCTGAATTTTCAACATCAAAATCATTCTAATACGCTGATTTGGCGCTAATGTAATATTAATTATTATTGGTGCTCTGTTATTAATATTTATTCTTGTTAGTATCACTGTTAATTATTTTTATTTTTTTTCTGCTTAATGTTTTTGTTGAAACCATGATAGTTTTTTTTCAGATGAATATAATGTAAAAACAACAGCATTTATTTGAAGTCTTTTGTAACATAATAAATGTCTTTACTGTAACTTTTAATCCATGTCATACGCCCCTACTGAATAAAAGTATTCTTTTCTTCCTTTTTTTTTTTTTTTATCTTACCTCAAACGATTTCCACAAAATATTATTCAGCGAAAACCATTTACAACATTGATAATAATCAGAAATGTTTATTGAGCAGCAAATCGGCATATTAGAATGATTTCTGAAGGATCATGTGACACTGAAGACTGGAGTAATGATGCTGAAAATTCAGCTTAGATCACAGGAATAAATTACATTTTTAAATAGAAAATATTTCTTTTTGAATTGTAAGAACATTTGACAATATTACTGATTGTACTGTATTTTTGATCAAATTAATGCAGCCTTCTTGAGCAGAAGAGATCTTTTCAAAAACATTAAATAATCTTAATTATTCCAAACTGGTAATGTATAATTTGTTTATACTGTATATCCTCATACAGAATATTAGTGCTCTCTTTTTCTTTCTTTGTTTCTCTCAAAATCTCCTTTGTTTCTTCCATACATCTTTTTGTTGTCTTAAATGCTTCATTCCTCAGAGTTTCCCGCTCTCTAAAGTGGAACTGTCTTGTGCTTGTTAACACAGCTGTGCAGCTCAACACAAGACAACCTGTAAATCACAATGCTTTCTCTGATCTGAATCCCACACTCTGTCTTCAGTGATGTGTCACTTTGACCTGTTTATGGAAGTTGTGTCATGGCTGACTTTATTCTGCCATTTGTAAAGTTGAGTTTGTCCTGTTTTCATTGCTCATGTCCGGGGAAGAGCTTATGTTGATCTGACGTCTGCGCCACACTCATGGAATAAATGACTTCAGAATGTTCTCATAGTGCTTTGGCTTTATTTTCTCTGTCTTCCTGTTTAGCTCAAGACAGGGTGGCTCTCCGGGTGCGTACGACCGCAGCTTCAGGTGGAAATATCACCAGTTCCGCTTCTTGTGTCATGTGAGTTGTTCAGGTCTTGAGATACCGAAGCATTTTTGTGATTTAGCATCAGCAAATTAAAGTATGGTCTCCTAATTGTTGTCTCTTTATGCAGTCCAATGCGCTGCCCAGTCATGTGAAGATCTCTGTATCCAGACAGACTCTATTTGAGGACTCATTCCAGCAGGTGAGAATACTATACCAGTTAAATAAGGATGCAGTGTAGAGTTACTCAACTTTTGTCCATTGACATTTCCATTATAGTCACCAAAGCTGTTTTACCAATGTTATTTACAGATAAATTATCAGACAATATTTCTCTTTAATTTATATTGATAATATATTATCAGCAAACCAAACTGATCTCCAAATGATGGATGTCTTAATTCAAGGCCAGTTCACACCAAGGATGATCACAACTATAACAATATCATTAGAAGCACTTTCAAAGTATTTATATCCAGCGGATGAATTGGAAAAGCCTTCACAGCCAATCAGAATCCACATGACTTTAAAGAGATTGATCATTTAAAGCGGCAGATGACAAAACTGCACTGCACACTTAGAACAAACAATGTTATTGTCCACTGGTGTGGATGCTAATATAGTTGTAGTTAAAGTTATCTTTATAGTTGTCATTCTTGGTGTGAATGGGCCTTTATGGCCTTGACCTTCTGAGGTGGACCAAGCAATATTTCTGAACAACATTTTTGCTGACACTTCTAATAAAACTTTATAATGAAAGTGGCATCGTGTTTCCTCTCAGATCATGAACATGAAGCCGTATGACCTCCGCCGGAGGCTCTACATCATCATGAGAGGAGAGGAGGGACTGGATTACGGAGGAATAGCCAGGCAAGTTCATTACGGGCACCTGTGGCGTCTCGTGTTCGTCATCCTCATGTCCCTGCTCATGTGCTGAGTGTTTCTTGTTTGGGGGAGGCTGTGGTGTAACTTTGCTTGTTGGTGTCTGGACCTCATAGTTGTCTTCCTGTGTCTGTGTCTGTCTCCTGTGTCCTGTCAGTGGTTTTACCCTATGGTAGGTTACGTCATACTGTTCTACCACAGGGTAGAACCACGGACCGGATGTCTGGAGGTGTCTGCGTCATCCTGTGGTGTGACAAACCACCCCCACCCCCCGGTCATGGTCCCCACTTTTGTCCCTGAACCTTCTGTCCAAACAGCCCTGGGGTCAAAGGTCAGGGTTTGGGTCCTGTTGTACTGTTTATGATTTGATGTGTGTGCGTGTGTGTTTGTGCTGTTGAACCTGTCTTCATCTTTATGTGGCACTTACACCATTTTTTACATACTAAGTTCACTTCATTTCAGTTTATTATCTGGGAATTCCTTTAATTCTTCCTTCAATAGAACTGAGCACTGTCCATCAAATTGTCTTTCATTTGTTTTTCATTTTTAATAATCGTTAAATGTTTTGATAGCATTTTTTGTCATAATTTTTATTCAATTTTATTTTTATTCAGTTGTTTTATTTTACAAAAAGTTCATTTTATTAATTGTGGGTTTTTCTGTAAATGTGTTTTCTTTTGTTAGCTTCCCTCAAAAGTGGCTCACTTTCTTTACAAAACATCACTCTTTTTTTCATGAATGAGTTGGAGTGGATATTGACGGAAGCCAAAATGTGTCCAGCATACACAGAAATGTTGTGCTTTTTAAACTATACTGTGTTTTAAAATATTCCCAGGATGCACCTCATGAAGTGGATTGAAAGAATGTACAGAGTATGTAGAGCTGCATGTGGGTTTTTTTCTCCACTTTACAGCTGTTCTAAAATGTGGGAGATAATATTAATAAAAATAAATGATGAGAAAGTTATGACAGTGTAAATTAAATAATTCCAAATGGGTGTTTCCTTTGCCATTGTTAACATTCTTATGTGAGTTCTTTCCCATTACTCTCATAAGTAGTTGCTTCTTTTATAAAGAAAGATACACTCTGTGTAAGGCTTCTGTTAGGCCAATGAAATGTTCCCTTTACTGAATACTGAAAATATATATATTATACTAATAGGTATTATATTGTTATATGTTACTGACGTTATGTTTTGTATTTCTGTCTGTAGGGAGTGGTTCTTCCTGCTGTCTCATGAGGTGTTGAACCCCATGTACTGTCTGTTTGAGTATGCCGGTAAAAACAACTACTGTCTGCAGATTAACCCTGCTTCTTCCATCAACCCCGACCACCTCACCTACTTCCGCTTCATCGGCCGCTTCATTGCCATGGTGAGAACGCCATGTAGTCATGGACTAGTAGTTTCACTCTTAAATTAAATTAAACTCTGCTCTCTTTCAGACTGTATTTCTGGGAGCGCTGTATTTCTGTGTGTGTGTGTGTGTGTGTGTGTGTGTGTGTGTGGTTGGGTGTGAACCTCATGGCATAAGAATGAAATCATTGTGTTTTGATATAGTGACTGGTCTTATATTAAGATCTCATTTCTCTCACACCCTTCAAGAGCAGTTAACATTCTCAAAGATATTATAGAAGTTCCCTATGCTGTGTGCGTTACATTATTTTCCCTCAGCCCTTGTGTTTCTCCTGATTTGTGCTTGTTCTGAGTAGACTGTGTGACTCGGGGTGACTGTGTTTTTTTTGGAGATCATTCCCAGAACTCTGTTCTGTCACATTAAACAGTTTGCTGGCCTATAACAACAAAATCACATTTGTATGTGTTTTCGAAGTCTGTGTATAGAGAGAGAACTTCAAAAGAGAATTTAAGAAAAAGCATAATAGTGTTAGATGATTTAACTCTAAATCACTATACGGTTGTGCCACTTGAGTCAGCATGCAGCGTTTTTATTTGTACACCTTCAGTCCAGATAAATCCAGTGCTATATCGATAATTATATGTGATAAGTATTGCAAAGCTAGTCTAATGACACTTTAGTGAAGCACATAAAAATCATGACAATATTCAAGGTCAATTTCATGTGCAAATTACTGTGAATTTACACATTTATATATGAACGTTTCATGATTTTAAGATTATGATCAGATGATACAATCACCAACATTTATTTTTCATGCGGATATATTCAGAAGCTAGATACAAATGTCCAGTATTAGTTTCAAAACTGTTCCATTCAGAAATCATTATTATTTTTGATTTGCTCTTTAGTGTTATGTTGTTACACAGATCACTAATATGGCAAACAATATGGCAAAATTTCCCTAATGACTCTTGAAAATGGGCTTGATAGAATTTAAAACATTTAATAAAAATGCTTATAATAGCCAACAATTCACCCTCCAGCCATGATGTCATACAGTAATTGGAGCACTGTTAACAGCGAATGTGTCAAATTTTGCATGCTGCAATAAAAAAAATAAAAGGGTTCCTAAATTTAGATAGGATTGGACAAAAATTGAATGAAAATCAACTCTTAATTATCCATGACTGATCAGTTGATGAATTCCTAGTTGATGCATGACTTTTTTCATGGATTTGTTCTTGGAATTTATTTTAAAAATAGAAGTATGCAGTGTGGACTCTTAATGTGAGCTCGCTCATAAAAGCTGCATTCATAATAAGAATAATAATAAGACTAATAATTTTAGAATAATAATCCTAAAAGATCAAGCAAAATCCATTTTAAATTAGATTTAGAGACCATGTGACATTCCCAGAGGTATGTCATTAAATCAAAACTGAATGTTCTGTTATTATGGAATGTTGCATTGGTTATTACAAATTATTTATCCATGAACATTTATTTTTCATTATTATAGTTTGTATTATTTTAATATGTGCCCTCATAATCTTAAACAAATACATTAATGTGCCCCTCTCAGTGACATCTCTGATGATGTGTATATCTGCACAAAGACTGGGCAATAAGGTTGTCTAATAACCAAACGAGTTTTAATCCCTTCCCTTCAGTATCCTGTCATTTATCATAATAGGGAAGAAAAGACTTGTGCACTATTCTATGCTGTAGAGTAAATAGTGAGTAGTGCGTTCACACTGAAAAATCCAAAAAGAAAAAGTGCACTTTAGATACCTAGATGATGCACTTAAATAACTGAAAAATGAAGTGTGGAAGGTCAGACACTTCATTCACTCAACAGCTGTAGCTTTAATTATGCAGCGGAGGGGGAGGGGCTATCAGACTCCGGGCATGGATAAAAAAATAACCTTGTACAGTTCATACTCTACATGTATGTATAGCGCGTCATTTAGGACGGAGCTTATAACTACCATTATTTGTATTATGACCTTTGACCTGTGATCGGCTCTCTGCAGGCACTGTATCATGGGAAGTTCATTGACACGGGCTTCACTCTGCCCTTCTACAAGCGCATGCTTAACAAGAAACCCACCCTCAAAGACCTGGAGTCCATCGACCCGGAGTTTTACAACTCCATCATGTGGGTCAAGTGAGTATCAAGACTGCAGCTGCGTTCATGAGGATGTCAGAACAGTTCTGTGACAAACACATGACGTTCGTGCTGATGTACTGTACGTTCACAGAGAGAATGATTTGGAAGAGTGCGGCGTGGAGCTGTACTTCGCTCAGGACATGGAGATTTTGGGCAAGGTGACAACACACCAGCTGAAGAACGATGGAGAAAATGAACTTGTCACACAGGACAACAAGGAGGAGTATATTAGGTACAGCTGCCCCATGTTTAGATGATAACAGTTTTACTGGCCAGTTGAAAAAGACTCCTTTATCCAAAGAGGTGTAATAACAGAAACTCTCCTTAAAGATGAAGTGTGTATTTTTTATGTTAGAATACTTGTAATCTAATATACTCTTATTTTTATATACTCCTATTCCAGTTTAATATGCAACTCCAGTTTACAAGTCTGTTGACTGTTTGAGAAACCTGTTTGAAAACAGTCATTTTACAAATCTGCCACAATCAACCTGATCAGTTCAGCTTTTTCCATTCTAAACCTTTTTTGTGTCATTTTAAAAAGGACTGTTCTTTTAACACACTGATTTTAAACTAATTTTATTTGTGTTTTTCCTGCAGTCTGCTCACTGATTGGCGCTTCACACGTGGGGTGGAGGAACAAACGAAAGCCTTCCTGGATGGCTTCAATGAAGTTGTGCCTCTGGAGTGGTTGCGTTATTTTGATGAGAAAGAGCTAGAGGTGGGTGTTTTGGTATTTTTAGCAAGGAAAAAAACCCTTTTCTATACAGAGACACAAACACTAATGGCATCACTGAGGGAACGGATGTAAATAACTCTGGTTTTGGGCTCTGTGGTTAATTTTGGACTCGTTTTAGGCGTATTGATGTTATCTTTATCAGAAGGTTAATGGTGTGTGATTGTTTCTTGCTTCAGCTCATGTTGTGTGGGATGCAGGAAATTGATCTGAATGACTGGCAGAAGAACACCATCTATCGGCATTATACCAAAAACAGCAAGCAAATCCACTGGTTCTGGCAGGTAATACACACGTTCAGTCTCAGGCGTTTTTATGCACTCACAGCTACGCACTTCCTCCTTTCTTTCTCTTTTTACCATGTATATTTCATTGTGTCACACAGGTGGTAAAGGAAATGGACAATGAAAAGAGAATTCGCCTGCTGCAGTTCGTCACAGGAACTTGTCGACTGCCGGTTGGAGGCTTTGCAGAACTGATAGGTAGAGTTATAGTATCAGTTATCATGTGCCACAGACACAACAGACTTACGTGTCATACAGTACAAAATGAAATCATTGCATGCTATCAAGATAGGGGAACACTAAATTTGTGTTAAAATTGAGAAAATGCTTTGCTTTTGACTTATGACCTGAGTTCTGTCCTCACTGTACATATTCAATGTTGAAAAGTGTAAATAGTTTTAATAGTTCATCTTAATTATCTTGTTGTTTAGGAAGTAACGGGCCACAAAAATTCTGCATAGACAAAGTGGGGAAAGAAACTTGGCTGCCTAGAAGTCACACCTGGTGAGACTCTAAATCTGAAAGACAATACGAAAGAACTGTTTTCACAGAAGTGTTATTGTGCTTATTTGTCCCTCCTGCCTTACGATTTCAGCTTTAATCGTCTGGATCTTCCACCCTATAAGAACATGGAGCAGCTCCGAGAAAAACTTCTGTTTGCTATCGAGGAAACTGAGGGATTCGGACAAGAGTGACGAGACTAATTATATCTCGGCAAAATAATAAACCAGTTTCTTTTGAATAGGCCATTAATGTGGACTGAATGAACAGGCTGTTGAAGAGACTAGCAGCAGATTTACAGTTCAGTCATTGGTTTACCTAAAACTGAAAACTCATTTTATTTATTCACCCTCACGTCATTCCAAACCAATATGCTGTTATTTTTCTGTGCAGCACAAAGCAAGAGTTTGGGGAATGATCGCTGTGATTTGTTGTTGTACAGAAAAGAGCTGCGTGATGATTCTTCAAACTTCAATGTTTGTGTTCCACAGAATAAATAACAGCATGCTTGTACGTAATGACATGAGGATGAGCAAAAAACAGCTTCATTTTTGGGTTAACTATACTTTAAACAGCACCTTTATTTATATAGCAGCAGATAAATGATTTGTCTGAATGTTATATTTCATTTTGTCACTTCAGGGAATGATGATTTCACCTTACACTTCTATGCAGAGAAAACAATGCAAATGATGAAACACTTCACAGCATAATGTCATTAACCAGATTTCTAAATCAAATTAAAATGAATTCCCTGAACTGCCTAAATCCAAAATGTAATTAATCCTGATATTCCAGTGTGAGGTGAAATTCT